>NC_080671.1:377375795-377517591 GCF_030247195.1 Topomyia yanbarensis
TCAAGGTTATCTTGTGCCTTAACCGCCCCTTCGAGGTTTTGGAGTTTTTTTTTCTTTTGTATGAGCGCGTTAACCGTTATTCGACCAATAAAGCAGTAGCAGTGTTTCATTTCTCGTGAGCTGCCTGGATGCCGTTATACAAATTAATTACCGACATCATATTACATTCCCTCTTCTTGTTACACTTTATATCCTGCACTGGGCAATAGCCCCGTGAAAGAATTACTTTCCGTAGTAATTATTCACCTTAAGATGTATGTCGAAATAAAATCGACTCTCCGATTAAAATTGTACCCACCCTCCTTAACCGGGCCTTATGTTACGTTATTCCGGGCTATTCCACACATTGAAGAGCAAAAGTCTACTCCAACTTAACGTAAATAAATGTAACTAATAACCTACAGTACAAAAACTTTAAATATCCCCATATACATACACTTAAGAAACCAACATGTAGAAAAATACAAAATTATGCGAAATCTTGGCGTAATCTTAGACTCCAAGCTCACATTTGTAGATCATTACAATAAATAAAGCAACCCGATCAGAAGAGCATAACAAAAGTAACACTATTATAACTATGGTTGATATTTATAACAACTGGAGTTATATTCGGATAACGGAATTGAAAGTGGATTAGGGACAGTTTTCTTTACTATCAATATTATAACATAATCTATTATGAGACCATCAATTTATGGACTGATCGTTTGTTACTGGGTCACTGTCATTAGATGTTTATATCTAAAACAGTTTTCTCACAGAGGACGTATATACTTTTGGAAAAAAAATTATATCTCATTTAGTTTTAACTTTGATAAAATCATATCAAATTTTGTTACAATTTTGTTATCATTAGCCAGGTTTTTGTTTATTTTTTGGTTATTGAAACAACTAACCAGCTGGATTTATAACAGGTTCTGTCTCAAAATATTTTTGAAATAAATAACTCCAGGTGTTATAAATCAGTTATTCCCTTCTGATCGAGAAATAGTACGCATGGGTTTATTAAACGCTTCAGCTATAATTTGTTAAATGGTGTGAAGTGTCTAGTCTGTGTACGTGATAATGTTTTAGTCGATAGCATAAAAGGCATGCATTCAGTTGATTGCAATGCAGTCTCTTTCCGGTCATCCTTTTAGCTTGTATATTGTTTCGTTTGGAATTCTCGTTCAGGAAGTATTGATAAATGAGTCCTATACAAACTAATACTATGAAAACGAAAAGGTTCAAACTATCAGGATAACTATTTAAATTGTTGGAAACGCAAGTGGCCATTGAAAGTATCACTGGACATAAAAACTGCTGTTGATGGATGGACATGCTTGAAATTACAAGTCTTAATTCTCTGCGAATATGATGACATATGTATGGCAAAAATGTTGTCAGTTCTGAATAGAATTGAATGAAATTGGAGTTGACGTAGTTTTCGATTTTTGATCACCTGTCTACCCAGGGCAACGTTTTGAAGGGATATACTTTCGTCATAAAGGTTTGAACATTTGAAAATAGTTATAGTTTTCTCATAATATAAAAGTTTTGTGAATTTTCTCAGGACTATAAATATTTTATTTACCAATTAGGATGCAATACTAAACTTGTTTTCACGAGTGGCTCTCTCGAAAATGCAAAAAAACTATTTACATATAGTTTAGTCTCCTTAAACCTCCACAATTACATCGCAAACATGATTATACATTAGACTGACCAGAAAAATAATGAATTTTTAAAAACTCAATCGGCCCACCCCTGATTCGATTCCTAGTCCCACCAGGAGTTCTTGCACCAAATTTAAAGCAAATCAGACAAGTCTAGCTACCGGACCAACGTGCCTGAAGTTTGTATGAGATTTTTCGACAATTTACATGGAGAAAACCCACCAACTCGCATTTTTGCCGCTAGGTGGCACTGTATGCATCGTATTATCGCTATAAGTAAAAATATGAAAGATAATGTAAGTGTCTACAACTTTGTCGACAACTGCTAGTGAATCCGGCTTTGTTAAAGGAAGTTATTAAACTTTTAACAAAGTTATGTTTGAGTCAGTTTTCCATGGGGCCTAGCAGTGCAAGGTTGTGTATCAGTACTCGATTCCCACGAACTATACATGTTTGTGAAATAACCGTTAGGTTTAGGTCAACAGTATTTCAGAAGAATTATACCACATAATACGAGTTATGTTTTGGTTGGAAAATTTTAGTTCCAGTTTTAGACCGCATAGAGGGCGCCAACACTAACTTTTTATAGAAGAGAGATAGAATATCAAGATGTTCGGGAGAATTATTGCAAAATGCCTGTTCTACAACTTTGCGGAGGACACCTAATTTCTATCTCTCTCCGTTGAAAAGTTACTGTTGGCGCCCTCTATGCGGTACAATGTGGAACTAAAATTTTCTAACAAAAACATGACTCCTATTATTTACTACAATTCTTCTGAACATACTATCACAGACCAACAGACATAACACTATGAGGGAATTTCTTAAAAAATATCGATCCGGCAATTTTTCCCAGAACACTAGCTCCACCTTTTATTCACAGTCCCAAACACTCATTTGCTGGTGGGTTACCCCTCAGGCTTGGGAACAATTTTTCGCTAGTGGTCTATCCCCCATATGCATGTTCATATGTCAGTGGCGCCATAATTTCAAAAGCGGCCACAGTCCCAACTACAAATATATTTAAAATGACCGTTAAAGTAGGCGAAGCTTTGTTTTTGAGTGTTATGTCTGTTAGTCTGTGATACTATTGAGCTAAATCTAACGGTTATTTCACAAAAATAATTAGTTCGTGCGAATCGAGTACTGATGCACAACCATGCACTGCTTGGCCTCATGCAAAACTGACTCAGACATCACTTCGCTAAAAGTTTAATAACTTCTTTTAACAAAGCCGGATTCACTAGCAGTCTTCGACAAAGTTGTAGACAATTAAATTATCTTTCTTATTTTCACTCACAGTGATAATACGACGCGAACAGTGCTACCTAGTGGCAAAAATGCGAGCTAGTGGCTTTTCTCCATGTAAATTGTCGAAAAATCTCATACAATCTTTAGGCGCGTCGGTCCGGTAGCTAGACTTGTCCGATTTGCTTCAAATTAGGAACAAGTACTTCTGGTGGGACTAGAAATCGACTCCAGGGTGGGCCGATAGGGGTTATTTTTTTCCTGTCACTCTATTGTACATTAATCAATATTTTAGATTAGCAGAAGATCTTATCGCGCAACTTAGAAATGGATAGAGAAAAACAGCAAGAAGATGTGAGTCGTAACAGATGCAACAAACACGATGGAAGAAAGAGACAGAGAGTGAGAGAGAGTGAATGAGTTAGTGGGAGTGAGAGGGAGGGGGGGGGGGGGTCGTGTGAAAAATGGAAAATGATTGTTAGTGCCGCAAAAGAAGACAAATTTTCGCTAGAATTTTGAGATTCAACTACAGTTGCTACAAGTATAATTATATGAGAAATCTTTTATCTGTCTACTAGGTGGATTACTTGATGATCTGTGAACTGATATACCCTCCAACATCTACTTCACGGTTGAACACAATACCTAATCCAAGGGATACATACATGAACTCTAGAAAAAAATTCACTGTGAGGTCAACTCACACACTATATTGTCTTTGAAGACAAATTAATTTTTGAGATATAGTTCATTTATAGTTGAGGTAATTCACAAAATGTTTTCAGAATCGAATTCCTTAATTCACGTAGATGTGTTACCATACCCCGATATACAAAATCGGTTTAGTTTAGCCCCTAAAACACCACTAAAGTAAGACTCTGTATGTAATGATCTTATTTTTAGTTAATGGAAATTGGTAAGCGAAGAATAAAAATGCAAAATGTTTTTTGAGATTTGCCAATAAGCATGCTGTCAAAATTCACTTTGAGAGAAAATTTCGAACAAACCGTAACTCGTTGAGGATGGATGTTAACATTTTATGAAAGAGAATTTCCTCTCAAAGTGAATTTTGACAATATGCTTATTTGCCCTTTTCAAAAAACAAGAGGAAAATAATAGTTTCAAACTGTCACGTTAGGCCTTTCATTTGTAACTAGTTTCATCACAATCTGTTCAGCCTTTGCTAAGATAATTACATGACATTAAGGTTCAAGTTACCGTTTTTAAGCATGTGTTAGAATTGAACGCTTGGTAGTGTGCGTAGGAAAATTTGTGTTCAGCTTTGCCACCGGATTATCCATATAAACCTTTTTAAAACTCTAAAAGAAGAATATCAGTCGATTTATTAGATCATCACGATTCAATTCATGCAAAATACCTGTTGGAAAAACCATCGGCTTAGCTGGATGGTGCTTTTGAAAAAGTGGCTGTGGTTTTTTCATTGCGCAGTTGTGTTGCGTACCCCCGCTCGGTGTGGTAGTGTGATGAAAAATCACAGCCACTTTTTCAAAAGCACCATCCAGCTAAGCTGATGGTTTTTCCAGCAGGTATTTTGCATGAATTGAATCCTGATGATCTAATAAATCGACTGATATTCTTCTTTTAGAGTTTTGAAAAGGTATAAATGGATAATCTGGTGGCAAAGCTGAACACAATTTTTCTTACGCATACTACCAAGCCTTGAGGTAACTTGAGCCTTAATGTACATACATACATACACACATACATACAGACAGTCCCGATTTTGCTTCCGGAAGTACTTGCATCGGTTTGGACATGCTTCGTCACCCCTTTGCCCGGAGTGTGCGACTGTGCAGGAGACACCAGAACACGTGGTCTTCGAATACCCTAGATTCGAAGAAGTTCGTAGGGGTATACCTGGTATGACAGAGGACAATATCGTCGAAGAGATGTGCCGTGACGAACATACCTGGGACGCTGTCAACAAAGTGGTCTCGAGCATACTCTCCGAGCTGCAGAGGAAGTGGCGAAGAGACCAACAAGAAGCCACTAATCGGGTTTCGAGAGAAATTCCGCCGCCGGGGAACTCTCCAACTGTGTAAACTACGTCCACCACCGTAGTACGCGTCGTAGCACCGAGTTGGATCGTCGGAGCGCCTATGAACCGGACGTCAAGCTTCACCGGAATCGCTGAACCGACCTCGACATCCTACCGGGTAGCTCGTGAGTAGGCTAGATCCACCGCCGGGGATTAGACCGAGTAGACCGCGTCGCACAGCTAGCAGTGGGTCATTGGGGCGCTGCTGAACCGGAAATTACGCTCCACCCGGAATCACCGGATAGACCTCAGCACCTACTGTATGGCCCATTGAGTAGGCTAGATCCACCGCCGGGGACTAGATCGAGTAGATCGGTACGACGCGGAGAGCTAAATGGTTCACAAAATCGAACATCGGAATCAGGAGAAATCTACCGTTCGGATGCAGGAGAATAGGCTAGATCCATTGTTGGGGATTAGACTGAGTAGTTCGCGAACAAGTGAGGGCGGGAACTGAATGGCTCATCGGGAAAGTAGAGCGAAACGGAACGAGAGGAAGCCAAAGGGCTCAAGAAATTGTGGTGCTGGAACAAAAGAAGAATCGGTATCGGGAGAGCCTCCTTCGCCGGGGAACTCTCCGTCGGCGTAAGCTAGATCCACCGCCGGGGACTAGACTGAGTAGACCGCGACGAAATACCACCAGTCGCAGGTCGTCGGGGCATCAGCGAACCGGACGCCCTGCTCCACCGGAATCGCCGAACTAACCTCGACCTCTGGTTGGTTGGCTCGGGTTCAGGAGAACTTCTCTCGCCGGGAAATTCTCCGTCGGAGTAGGCTAGGTCCATCGTCGGGGACTAGACCGAGTAGTTCGCGAACAAGTCTGGTGCTCAACGAGTAAACGGCGCTGAATGGTGCGAGAAGGGAGTTGCGGTGCTAACTGGCACAAGAGAGCCGAAGGGCTCGGTGAATTAGACAGTCTAAAGTTTGCCGCCCAGACTGTATTCGTAGGGGAGGAGTACTAAGCCTCGACTCACAGCCAGCTTTCCGACTGCCATGCAGAACTTGCCAGTCTGTGTGGATGGTAGAGAATTAGTGGTGTGTAGAGGAGTGGGGTTGTAACCCTGCGGAAGAAACGAACTAGTAAGTAGTTGAATTAGAGTGTTTGCTATGCACATAAAAACCCCTCCCCGAAGTAATGCCGTATGGTAGTGCCGGGGAGGAATCAGGTTCTGGGCAAGAGCAGTGGTTTTTTAGCGGGTCGGGTGATGGCAGCCCAAACCCGTTCCCTGAGACATTGGGGTTTTGTACATTTTCCCTCAGATCTAGCGTTTTCCTGAAAAGTTTTTTACTGCTCTCTAAAAAAAGAAAAGAAAAAAAGACAGTCCCGATTTGTCGAGCTGAATCGATTGGTATATGAGACTTGGCCCTCCGGGCCTCAGAAGTTTTCAAAGTTTGAGCAAATCCTATACATTTCTTTTGTAAGAAATGTAAAACAATTTCAAAGTGTAATCGTTAAGAAATCTACAATGTAAAACAATCAAATTTAGCACCTCCACGCTAATGCAAACGTGGCTTTTGCAATAAACAAAGTGAATGAAAAAATAGTAGTATGCTTTGCTTTCACTTATAGATTTGCTCAAAATAAACAATCTTCGAAAAGCTTGGAAAACAAAACTTGATAAATTGATTCAATGGATATTTAGGTAAATCGATTCCAAAATTTCAGTTTCATTTCTCGTAAAATTAGTAAAATTTCTCGAATCGAAATAAACAAATTCTTTAAAAAATGTTTTTATTGAAACAAACCTGACTAATTATTTTGCAAGTTATTTGAACAAAATATTTTTAGTCGAATAATCCAAACCCTTTAATTTGAATCAACAACTCGATATATTTGATTAGGTTCTATTTCTCTAAGTGTGCTTTATAGTTACAACATATTTTGTTACTATATTTTGGAATATTCAATCTAGCAACCCCGTGCACACCGCATACCATCCTTTTAGAGGAGATGACTATGACCATTAACTAACAAAACATATCAATATAAAGTTAAAAGTATTCATGATATTAGTTCAATTCTTAGAATTTTTACATTCGCTTCTATCATCAAATTATTCAATGAGTCAAATGGATATGAAGCTACTTAAATTAAGTATTGATTTTTTGTGTTTCAAATTCATCTCGTCAGTAACTAGCACCATCTGGGTGTCCAGTTAGACGATGTATCTAAACTAGTACTTTTCTCGTCAGTAAACCAGAGCTTCTGTATTTGCTTCCCGGGACATCACTCGGGACGAGTCAGTTGCTTTTGACGTTCACATATGTCGTGTGAACTGTTTGGATTTTTTTTTGCGTCTAACTAGTGCTAATTTGGGTACTAGTTTAAATATATCGTCTAACTAGACACCCAGATTGTGCCAGTTACTGACGAGATGAATTCAAAACACAAAAAATCAATACTTAATTTAAGTTAGGTTTTGTGCCCTTAGTGCGCAAATTGGTTTAATCCAATTTTCCGATTTGGGAATTATAATTGCATGAAGCTACTGATTTTCCCTCTAATCGGACCTGTTTGACACAAACGTATAACGATAGAGATAACGCAGATTTGAGACTTCTCGAGAGCACATTCTTTTTCAATACTTTCTGCAAAAATATTTTGCATTGACGCTCTCTTGCGATAAATGTTGCTTTAATTTTAAATAGGTTTATAATCGTAAATCAACCTAATGAATGAGAATGAGAACCATAAATAGTATGTAAAAATTATGCAAGTAACTCGAAATATGATTATACAAAAACATCTGTACTGCGGTATGTATATGCAAGACGACGCAACTTCACGGTCACGATCAATTCCGAGAGTCGTTACCGGTTAGAGAACTCACAGCTCACCAAATATCGTTCCCGAACCAGTATTTACATCGGTTCGCAGTTCCACTCAGCGCGATAGATAGAAAAAGCTTTTCGCTTCACCAACGAACTGCATACATGCAAGCAAGCAAGCAAGCAAACAAGCAAGCATGCATACGTTCCCGCTGCCGTGTGCAGCCCCGTGCGGATCAGGCAACGAGATTATGGACAAAATTACTGTTAGCTTTGACTTTGGCAGCGGATCGGTCTGGCGAGGAAGAAGCAAGAACCGTTGTTCTAATGTTTATCTCGTAAAGACTGGTTGCCATATATCGGTATGTATAGCCATACATGGCGAAAGGTGCATAGACCTTGCTGTCTCTTGCCATACCTAATACTATACCTAATACCGGTGAGGCTGCGCGATCTCGTACGACTCCTTTCACCACCGGCTGACCGGCAACGCAACCAACGGTTCCTCATCAATAACTGTACCTGGGTGCCTTTGGAGGCAAAAAAATGACAGAATTCTGCAAGCTAGATGCAAACGATTCTTCGAAAGCCGGTCACGATGCCGGTGATTTGATGATGGGCGGTTTCGAAAAGTTGAATTTCCAATGAAATACGTTTAGTATTTCCACAAAAGTGCATAGCAGCATGTCACTGTAACTTAGGAAAAAAAATTCCATATGTGAATCAGCCAGCGAATTATTTTTTTTCACCTTCAGATTGTGTGTTTTAGCTTTTATGGTAGCCGAGACGCGGGAATTATTCTACGTCCTTGCCATAATGAACTCGCAAAAACATACGAAAGGGGTCATAAGTACTCTATTGAAAATGCACCCGACCCGGAATTAAATAGGACTTCCTAAACCGGTGCAACCATTTCGAAACATATAGATAATTATAATTGAAATATCGCCAACATTTTTTGACAGCAGGTCTAACCGAAATAGAGTTTAGTTCGCTGTACAAAAGAATAAAGAAAAATAGGGATAAGTGAAATAATAAGTACCTACTGTAAGAAAAAATAAATTCAAACTAAATATAGCGTAATCCCTGTTCCACCAACACCACCGCACGTTACCAACGTGTCAAATGCATAATCTCGCCGACCACATGGCTATCATTTCCGTCATCGTGCCAGGACCAGGATTGATCACTTGATACGATTATGAAATTGTGAATTCAACTGAGACCACTACCCGACTCCCCGGCCAGCCGAGAACACATAACAGAGTGCAAACACGCACACATTCGTAGCATTCCCGGCTACCGAGTGTCAACGCTAAACAAATCATCAAAATATTCGTCACAGCGAAAGACGAAATTCTACAACGAGGGTACGTGGCCTTATGATCCACACGAAGCCAATAAAGTAATAGACCGTAAACCACTTGGATTTTGGTGTATTGAATAAAGGGTAAATAAAAGCTGCTATCAATACACATCCTCAATTAACTAGACCGAGAATAGCATCGTATACCCTACAATATCCGTCGCCAAAAGGATGATGGTGATCGAAAAAGCGTGGATTTTTTTAGCTGCAGTTTTGCGCTAATTCGCGATTTTGTTTTATTACTTCTTCCTTTGTGTCTTTCAGCCTTGCTTCTTTTTGGTCGCGGCAATTTCTCGAAACCAGCATAAAGCATTCATCGCTGATGTCGGCTGCACCGTCTGGCTAACTACTGACCGCGATGAGACGGCCGCCGAAAGCCCTTGCCAACGATTTGGAAATTCCTTCGGAACTTTTGCTTTCTCAGGATTCGATTTAGATTTGGTACTTGGTTCGATTGGATCTTCGCTGCACTGATCAGTAGTGTTGATACTCATCGTTGATATCGAGAAATAAACTCTGGAGTTTACACCCCAAACCTTAAACTCACTCGAACTCGACCAGTGGTGGATCAAGATTCATATTTAAATATTCTCGGGATCAGGTCGAACTCGTGATTTTCAATAATTTGTTCCACTTAGTAAATTTCGCAATGAAACCAGCCTAATTGTTGTCGTAATTGCAAATCAATCGGGTTGAAATCAAAAGGCTCGAAGAGAAGGGGTTCAGCGGGGACAACTGGTACGGGTCCGGATCTTTTTTGGGGCTCGCTTTTTTATCTGAAAATTAAACTGATGGATGGATGAAGGTTAGAAGAAATGTCTGTATTAATACAAAATAAAACTATAAAATAACTCGTGCTCAAACTCCTTGAAATCATAAGCAACTTTCCTTGTATTTTTGAAAATATTTCTATTTCTAGTAAACTAGTTCACACTAAAAAATATTTGGTGCTGAATTCATACGTTTAGCTGGGGTCATACCCGATCAGAATGAAATAACAAGATTATAACAGAACGCAATTTTTGTAACATATTGTGTTATAAATTAGGTCTCATAACTCTCCGAGCACTCGATCGAAGCAGTTCGTTTTCTGGTGCTGTGCATAAAGTGAACAAGAATATATATTGTCAGTGAAGGTCAACTATTGTTTGAGGCAGTCTTTGTTCGCCGGTGCCCAGGCTGGTGAAGTGAATACCAGAATTGCCGGACACGCCGCTATATAAGCTAAGTATTATTTTTCTTTCTTTCGTTTCCCTTTCCCCGATCGGTCTACCTTTCCCTTTCCCCTGAATACAAGTTTCATCTCTCGTTTACACCACGTGCTATCCTCGTGCCTAAATGGCCGAGGGCGAAGGAACATTGGATGGGAATGATATTCCCATGGATTTACCGGATAAACCCGATATTACTCCCTCCCCTGATTCCCCCAATCCTCCCCGTATTAAAACATACCCAGCCAGTTCAAATGGACCCTGGGTGGTGTATTTCCGGCCCAACACGAAATCGCCCAATATTCTAGAAATATCACGGGAGCTGACTGCTAACTACCCGGCCGTAGCTCAGATAACACGTGTTCGAGCTAATAAGATACGCGTTATAATAAATGACCTCGATCAGGCAAACCAGATTGCTCGCAGCGAGCGTTTTACGAAACAATTCAGAGTGTATGTGCCTTGTAGGGCAGTGGAGATCGATGGAATAGTCGCCGAACCGGGTCTAAAGTGCGAAGACCTGTTGAAGTACGGGGTTGGCTGCTTTAAGGACCCTTCACTTCAACATGTGAAGATTCTGGAATGCAAGCAATTGTATTCCGCAAAAACAAAAAATGATAAGACAACTTATTCTCCGTCAGACTCGATTCGGGTGACTTTCTCCGGGTCTGCTCTTCCCAACTATGTCCTCCTGGATAGGGTTCGCTTACCCGTTCGCCTGTTTGTACCGCGGGTAATGAACTGCAGCAATTGCAAGCAACTGGGCCACACAGCCACTTATTGTGGCAATAAAAAACGGTGCGGCAAATGCGAGGGAGAGCATGAGGATGACGCTTGCGGTGGAGAAACTGAGAAGTGTTTTTACTGCGGGGGCCCTCCGCATGCTCTTAAGTCATGCCCGGCGTACAAGCAGCGCGGGGATAAAATTAAGCGCTCCCTTAAGGATCGCTCGAGGCACTCTTATGCAGAAATGCTAAAGAATGCTTCGCCATCTGTCCTGTCCGAAAATTCCTTTGCTCTTTTGGCTGGCGTTGAGCAAGAATCTGACGACCCACAAGAGGGAACATCATTGGTTAACCCAGGGGAATCCAGGAAGAGGAGAAATCTAGCCTCCCCTACATTGCCTCGTAAGGGTGCCAAGGTGTCGTCCACTCAGAGTGCGCCATCTACAACCAATAAATCCAACGGAAGTGATGCACAAAAGCCGAAGCAATTTGCTCCAGCACTTGGAAATATTAATTCTAACAAGGAGTACCCACCACTTCCAGGGACACCAAAAACCCCAAGTGTCCCCGTTTTTCAAACAGATACTCAGTCCAGTAACGGACTAATGAAATTTTCTGACGTAGTGGACTTAATTTTCACAGCTTTCAATGTTACTGATCCTCTGATACGTTTTCTCCCTATAGTGCAAACATTTTTGAAGCAGTTGACTACTAAATGGCCCCTCCTTGCAGCGATCGTATCCTTCGATGGCTAAGTCATCGAACGAGGTCACCGATTCGATCACTGTTCTACAGTGGAACAGCAGAAGTATCCTCCCGAAAATCGATTCCTTTAAATTTTTACTAAATAGTTTCAAATGTGATGCTTTCGCATTATGTGAAACTTGGTTAACTTCCGATATAAATCTCAATTTCCACGACTTTAATATAATTCGTCTGGATCGAGAAAACCCCTATGGAGGAGTACTTTTGGGGATCAAAAAGTGCTATTCTTTCAACCGAATTAACCTCCCTTCAACACCAGGCATTGAAATTGTCGCTTGTCAAGTTTTAATCAAAGGTAAAGACCTTTGCATTGCTTCCATCTACATTCCTCCTAGAGCCTCGGTAGGGCACCGAGCGCTTTGTAATATCACGGAATCCTTACCGGCACCGCGGCTAGTTCTGGGAGACTTTAACTCGCACGGTACGGTATGGGGTTGTCTTCATGATGATAATAGATCAACATTAATCCAAGATCTTTGCGACAATTTCAACATGACCATCTTAAACACGGGAGAAATGACGCGGATTCCTACACCACCAGCACGCGCAAGCGCGTTGGATTTATCGCTTTGCTCGACATCGCTACAGTTAGATTGCATGTGGAAGGTGATCCCTGATCCCCACGGTAGCGATCATTTGCCTATCGTGATTTCAATTGCTAACGGTTCAAGACCATCGAAAACAATCAATGCCTCGTATGACCTCACACGGAACATTGATTGGAAGAGTTACGCGACCGCGATATCCGTTAAAATCGAATCCACTCAAGAACTTCCTCCGGAGGAAGAGTACAGGTTTTTGGCTGGCTTGATTCTCGACAGTGCGAATCAAGCTCAGACTAAACCAGTACCCAGCGCGAATACCCATGGACGGTCTCCCACCCTGTGGTGGGATAAAGAGTGCTCAGAGCTGTACGCGGAGAAGTCCACTGCATATAAGGCCTTCCGGGAAGACGGGTTACCCGCTAGCTATCAACAGTACGCGTCGTTAGAAAAGCGAATGAAGAGTCTAATGAAAGCCAAAAAACGCAGTTATTGGCGCCGGTTCATCGACGGGTTAACGAGAGAAACAGCGATGAGCACTCTTTGGGGTACGGCTCGACGTATGCGTAACCGTAATAGTACCAACGAGAACGTGGAATATTCAAACCGTTGGATATTCGCTTTCGCCAAGAAGATCTGTCCGGACTCTGTCCCGGTACAGAAAACGTGCCGCGCCGCGTCTCCTCCCGATACCGCGAACGAAACACCGTTTTCGATGGTGGAGTTTTCACTTGCTCTCTTATCATGCAACAATAACGCCCCAGGGTTAGACAGAATCAAATTCAACTTGCTGAAGAATCTGCCTGACACTGCAAAAAGGCGCTTGCTGAACTTATTTAACAAGTTTCTTGAGGGTAACATTGTCCCTCATGACTGGAGGCAAGTGAAGGTCATCGCCATTCAAAAACCAGGAAAACCAGCCTCCGACCACAACTCGTATCGGCCGATTGCAATGCTATCCTGTATTCGGAAGTTGTTCGAGAAAATGATCTTGTTTCGCCTCGACAATTGGGTTGAAGCAAATGGCTTACTGTCAGATACACAATTTGGCTTCCGCAAAGGCAAAGGGACGAACGATTGCCTTGCGTTGCTTTCTACAGAAATCCAAATGGCCTATGCTAACAAAGAGCAGATGGCATCAGTCTTCTTGGATATTAAGGGGGCTTTTGACTCAGTTTCTATCAACATTCTGTCAGAGAAGCTGCACCAGCATGGTCTTTCACCAATTTTAAATAACTTTTTGCTAAACCTGTTGTCTGAAAAGCACATGCACTTTTTGCATGGCAATTTAACAACATCGCGCTTTAGCTACATGGGTCTTCCCCAGGGCTCATGTCTAAGTCCCCTGCTCTACAATTTTTACGTGAATGATATTGACGATTGTCTTGCCAATTCATGCACGCTAAGGCAACTTGCAGACGACGGGGTGGTCTCTGTTACAGGGCCCAAAGCTGCCGACTTGCAAGGACCATTACAAAATACCTTGGACAATTTGTCTGCTTGGGCTCTTCAGCTGGGTATTGAGTTCTCCACGGAGAAAACTGAGTTGGTTGTTTTTTCTAGGAAGCGTGAGCCGGCGCAACTCCAGCTTCTATTAATGGGTGCAACGATCAACCAGGTTTTCACATTTAAATATCTCGGGGTCTGGTTCGACTCTAAAGGTACCTGGGGATGTCACATTAGGTATCTGAAACAGAAATGCCAACAAAGGATCAATTTTCTCCGAACAATAACTGGAACATGGTGGGGTGCTCACCCAGGAGACCTGATCAGGTTGTACAAAACAACGATATTGTCGGTGATGGAGTACGGGTGTTTCTGTTTCCGCTCCGCTGCGAACATACACTTCATCAAACTGGAGAGAATCCAGTATCGTTGCTTGCGCATTGCCTTGGGTTGCATGCATTCGACCCATACGATGAGTCTCGAAGTGCTGGCGGGCGTTCTTCCGCTAAAAAATCGATTTTGGGAACTCTCATATCGATTGCTCATCCGATGCAACATTCTGAACCCGTTGGTGATTGAAAACTTCGAGAGGCTCGTCGAGCTTAATTCACAAACCCGATTTATGTCCTTGTACTTCGACTACATGGCACAGAGCATTAATCCTTCTACGTATACTCCCAACCGTGTTCGTTTCCTAGATACTTCTGATTCTACTGTATTCTTCGACACATCCATGAAGGAAGAGATTCGTGGAATCCCGGACCATATACGCCCTCAAGTGATCCCCAATATATTTTATAATAAATTCCGAGAAGTCGACTGTGACAAAATGTTCTACACTGACGGATCAAATCTCGATGGGTCCACTGGCTTCGGTATCTTCAACAATACTATCACCGCTTCATTCAAGCTCAATGATCCCGCTTCAGTTTACGTCGCAGAGTTAGCTGCAATTCAGTACACCCTTGGGATCATCGACACTCTGCCCACAGATCACTACTTCATCATTTCGGACAGCCTCAGCTCTATCGAGGCTCTTCGTGCGGTGAAGCCTAAAAAGCAATTCCCGTATTTTCTGGGGAAGATACAGGAGTCTTTGTGTACGTTATCTGAAAAATCTTATCAGATTACCTTTGTTTGGGTCCCCTCTCATTGTTCTATCCCGGGCAATGAAAAGGCCGACTCATTAGCAAAGGTGGGCGCATTAAATGGTGACATATATGAAAGACCAATCTGCTTCAACGAATTTTTTAGTATTTGTCGACAAAGGACACTCAACAGTTGGCAAACCTCGTGGAGCAATGGTGAACTTGGACGATGGCTATATTCGATTATCCCGAAGGTATCAACGAAGCCTTGGTTCAGGGGGATGGATGTGGGTCGGGATTTTATTCGTGTAATGTCCCGACTTATGTCCAACCACTACACCTTAGATGCACATTTGCGGCGTATTGGGCTTGCGGAGAGTAGTCTGTGCGCTTGTGACGAGGGCTATCATGACATCGAGCACGTTGTCTGGGTATGCGCCGGGTATTTGGACGCCAGGTCTCAGTTAAAGGATTCCCTTCGGGCCCGAGGTAGACCACCCAATGTCCCAGTCCGAGATATGTTGACAAATCGTGATTTTCCCTATATGTCCCTTATTTATACTTTCATAAAAACGATAAATATCCCAATTTAGCCCCTCTCTTTTTATTTCTCGTTTTTAGAAGTTTCCTCTTGCCGTGTGGAACCGATAAGCTTCAGACTGCCACTATGTAACCGCCGTCGCCCTTATCACTACGGAATCTGAAGCGAGAGCGACTCGAGGTCCGAAGGATTCCCTTTGAAGGATTCCCCGCGGGTCCGAAGAATACCATCCGCCAATCCGACCTACTAGACTGAGGCGCAAATTTGTTTCGCTGATCTCCCGTTTGCCCGAAAGTTGCAAGTTTTGCTCTTCTCTACCGGTCACCATCTACGCCTTCTCTCCCCTGTCCTTGATACAACTACTTCTACACCGATTTTGGAAATGACCAAGCATAAGTATCCTATAAAAAATCAAATTTGTATTCCGTATTCCTAGTTTTAAGATAGTTGTAATTTCTACTCTTTGTTAAAACTATTGTCCCCCATCTTGTAAATAGAATTGTATCCCTAGTTTTAAAACATCTGTGAAATTTTTTATAAATATTTGTTCCCCCTTTTGTGTACCAAACTATATTGTTAGTTTTAAGATAACTGTAAATATTTTCTAAAAAACTATTACTATTGAATTCCTTGTTTTAAAATTTTTCATAAAAAAAAAATCTTTTGCCCCCTCTCTTATATATAGAATTTTTTTTTCTAGTCTTGAGATAGCTGTAAATTTTTTCTCTTTTATAAAAAAAAATATTTCAACATTGTAACCTCCTAGTTTTAAGATATTCAAAATGTAAAAACAAAAGAATTCGGCACCGCCAAGCTAACGCATTTGTGCCTATCAAATAAACGAAATGAATAAAAAAAAATAAATTAGGTCTCGTTAGTAGTTAAAATAACTGAAATTTCTAGCAAGTAACAATGCGAGATATAGTTTTGAAATATTTCTGTTATGTGTTTCTGATCGGGTAGCTATCATTATTTTTCCTGTATTACAAACCTAAATCTGCATAAAGAAACGAGTTCATGATTTAATAAGGATTCAAGTTTCGTGAAACTCTGTTACACTTTTCTGAACATTTTTCGTTTTTTAGTCTATATCGTTCCTAATATGTAGCTATACTGATCAGAGTAATTCAAGACATAGTTTCTCCTGGAAATAATGTGTTTGCTAGCAAATTATAACCATGAAGACTGTGTTGCCCTTTAAACAAGTTGGAAGAGGATTCTGTACATAGAAGGAGACTACGACGTCGAAGAAACATCTTGTTGATGAGACAAAGCTTTGGTATAGTATTGGTTTATTGTGACTTTACAAAAAGACACTTGTTGAATTTATACTACTTTACCCTCCACCAAGGAGTCTGATATTTGCGTGATCCCTCGGATTCCACTTCAAAAATGACTACTTCAGGGCGAGGCTGTGCTCCTGCACTTCACTTGATGCCAGGTCTAGCTGGTCGTGCTAGCTCGCAGGTCTCATAACCGCCATATCAGTCCTGCACGTCATGGTATTCTACAGGCGCTCCTCTCTGCGTTGACTATATGGATGCCGTGGTCTATACGTTATTCCAGTTGGAGGGTGGCTTCCTGTTGATTGGTACCCCGACGACCCTATACTGGTGATATGTCGTGTTCGGTGCTACTCGGCGTAGTCCCTGACGGTGGAGCTAGCATATCTCGGCAAAGAGTTCCCCGACGAAAGATTGTCTCCCGCAACCGTTGACGGACGCGTTATTTTTGCTTCGCAGTAGTCCGGCAGAATGCCGAGGTCTGTCCAGCGATTCCGGGAGGTGAATTTCGTCCGGTTCACTGGTGCACCGATGATTCAAGCCAACGATTCGCTGTGGACTACTCGGAATAGTCCCGACGGTGGATCTTTCCTACTCCGACGTAGAGTTCCTCAGCACTCAGCAGTGGAAGATCTTCCGAAACCGATGCTACCCGGGCGGATGCCGAAGTCGTTCCTATTATTCTGGGTGAAGGATGACTTCCAGTTCACAGGCACCCCTACGACCATTTGCCGGTGCTACTTCACGATCTATTCGAGCTAGCGGTAGGTCCAGACAACTCTGACGGAGAAATTTTCCAACCGCGAATAATCTTTCGAAACCGGTATCTCGATGCTGGCCGGTTAGGTGTCAATCCCTAGTAACAATTGCAGTTTTATAGCACGCTACAAGTGTAATCTAAGTTTTATGAATGGCTACAAAACTATCATAAAACCTCAATTGTTACTAGGGATGGTCAGTCCTGTGATTCCGGTTCTAAGGTTCCCCAACGACATATCGTCGACGATGCGTGCGCTCAGTTTAGTCCCCGGAGGTGGGTCTAGGTACTCCGGTCGCACCCGCTGGTTACTTGATCTCTCTCAGCAGACTGACTTGTCGAGTGCCAAGGTCGGTCCGGCGATTCCAGTTGGAGTGTCCGGTGATTCCGGTTCGGTGCCTCGACAACTCGAGACCGTGTACTGCTACGTTACTGGTCGTTGCTCCTCTCGCCAGCTTCGTTGCAACACAGACACCGCGTCCGCACACATTCTTTGGACAATATTGGTCATGTTAACGTACTCAACGACAATGGTTCTCATTTCGTTTTACTCGTGCTCGAATCGCGGGCATTCGAGGACCACGTGCTCAGAAGTTTCCTCTGCATCACCGCACGCGATGCAGAACGTCGAACTCGAGTGGCCGAACCTGCTCAGATATTTTTTAAAACAGCCATGACTAGACAAGAACTGCGTCATGTGTCATGTGTTCACCCACACCGACAGGCATGGAATTAGTCGATGGGTTCATCTACCATTTACAGCGTTTTCCCACTGATGTTGCAACTTGCTCCAGGGATCAGCTCGGACTCGTTTACGGACTCGTGCCTCGATCCCTATAACATTATCTTCTTCGAGTTGAAGGTTTATGGGAATCGTTCCAGCCATCACGTAGGCTGCCTCTGACGAGAAAGTTTGATACCCGCTAGATATCCGCATGGACATTAGCCTGAACGTACTGCTCAGCCGAGATGTGTTTCTCTTCGTCTGCAGTTCCGTCACCCATGCAGGTCCTGCGTATCTGATATATTCGCCAGTAGTTACTTTTTACTACTGCTGATCGCCGAATTGTTGAGCATGATTCGAGCTAGAGCCGAGATCACTTTTACGGTCCTCCCGCATGCTTGGTTGATGTGGCTATTGTCTAACACTTTAAGTTGATGAAACTTCTCCGAAATTCTCGCCAGCTGCACTGCCTTTCAGTTGCTTATCAAAACCAACTCGGTTTTGTGGTGAGCTAACACCAGCTTCTTCTCGCGGGTCCAGTCTATCACAAAATCCATCGCCTCCGTCGGGAGTACTTCAACTTCCTCTAGTGATCTCTAGGAGCACTACGTCGTCCGCAAAACTCACAATCTTCACGCCCTTGGGGAGGCTCAGTTTCAGCACCCCGTCGTACATAGCATTCCAAAGAGTTGGGCCGAGTATGGAACTCTGTGGAACGTCCGCTATTACGGTTAACTTATTTTTCCGGCATCAGTTTCGTAGATTAGTTGCCGGTTCTGAAAGTAGCTCCTCAGAATTCTACAGAGGTACTCGGGAACTTTCAGTCTGTGCAGCGAATCGGTGATTGTGGGCCAAATAGTTTCCTCTTCTCTTTTGCTTCTGCACATCCTCCATAGTCTCCACGACCGTTCGTAAGGCGTCCACAATGGATCTATCTTTCCGGTAACTAAGCTGCACATTGGATACGCCATTCTCTCCCTCTGTGTATGTTGTAAGCCTATTAAGGATTACTCTTTCAAGCACCTTGCCGACTGTATCCAACAGGCATATCGGCCTGTATGGTGAAGGCGGGTTACCTGGCTTCGGCAACAACACCAAGTCTTGTCGCTTCCAGATGTCGAGAAAGTTACCATCATCGATATACTTTTGCAACGCGGTCCTAAACATATCCGGCTTCATTCGGATTGCGGTTTTCAGAGCCACGTTAGGGGTACCGTCTGGTCCTGGGGCCTTCTTGGTTCTGAAGTTTTTTGCCATACTATCAGCTCCTCGTTGGTTACCTGAGCTTTTTTTTTTGGAATTCATACTGAGTCGGGCGTGGGTGGCACGGCTGTCTGTTCATGTTGTGAAAATAGCGGTTCTACGATGACTCTCATCCTCTCCGAGCGGGCACCTATCCGGTGGTACTGCAAGTCCTCTAATCTTTGCCATGGTATCTCTATAGGCGTTGCCTCACAGATTTGAGTTGACGTTGTGGTATAACTCCTCTAGGCAGGTTTTCTTACTGAGCTTGATTTCCATGTTAAGTGCGGCTCTTGTAGGCTATCTACATTTTCCTCCTGGCTTACTGGCAACCTGCACGTAGGTCGGCAATCGCCGAGTTCTACCAGAAGTGTGAGTGTACCTTGGATTACCTTCTCTTTGCATGGTTGCATCACACGCTCTTTCTAACGCCGTTATCACTTCATCTGCACTGAAGTGAAGGTGATTGAAATCACGCCTCAACGCTTCGACGAAGACACTCTTGTCGAACTTCGTTGTTTTCAACCTTCGTTCGTTGGATTGGGTCACACGCGCTGCCGACTGATGGTGAACCCCTCGCACACTCTCCAATTCAATCTTCCCACCAGCCTGGGATTGCACAAGGCAACATCAATATCTGATTCTCGACCTTCGCGGCGCACATTGGCGAGTCTTCAAGCAAAAGCCGGACAAAACCTCAAATATTACTTAATTTGGCTGAAAATCACAATTTAAGCTAATTTTGAGATGCTGAGCTCATTTTTGATGTCAAAAGTCGTAAATTATTAAATGCATTTTTCCATACAATGTCATTGAACCTTTCTTATAACTATGATCCCGTTTTCATGATAGATTTTCCGTTACTGTTCACCAATATCAGCAATATCATAAAAAATGAAGAACACTAATTTAAATCCATTGTATAACGTGTTGGTTTACTGTAGATTGTCTAAATATTTTACACAAAACACCATGCGCCTCCATATCAGCAACAAAGCTTCAAAATCTCCTTAAATCTTTTTGCGCACCTAGGCGCAGAACGAGACCATGATATTCGAAAAGTAGAGGTTATTTACCATAGAATGTATACTATGCGACCGTTCCGAAATGATTCCGAAATTTGTACAGAATACATTAGTGAAAAAAGTATTTTTAATCTGACCACCTCAAACATATTTAAACAAAAAAAAATCATAGTTCCAAGCAAATTTACCAAATTTATTTCATTCACTAACCAAGTTCTTTCGCTCCTCTACACATTGAAACTAATTGTGCTAAAATCGGACCAAAATCAAAAGAGCAACATGCATTTGAAGTGACCAGAGCAATGGTGGTTTCGGAAATGAAAATAATTAAAAAGTCCGGACTTTGCTACGTTTAAACTCATGTTAAAAATTGTGTTCTTATCCAATGATCATAAAATTTTTAATATGCATCATTCAATACATATGAAATTTAGGAAAACTATAAAATATCAACATTTCAAAAATAAATGTTTGAGGTTTTGGCCAGCCTCCAGCCACTGTGCGACGGTAGGTTGCTACCATCGTTTGCAACTTCTGCGTTCAGCTTTGCAAAGGCCTCGAGTAGATTACTCCCCCTAGAGTTGGTAAAGCGGCTGCCCCATTCTACTAACCCAAGCGTTGAAATCACCGCTTATAACAACTGGTCTACGATCGTTAAGCTCTTCTCTCAGCTTATCGAGCATTTCTGTGAATCGATCGATCGTCCACCGTAGAGGTGGGTAGCAGCTGCAGAAGTAGACTCCAATGATTTTGACGATTACAAAGCCTTCATCTACACGATAAACCACTTCCTGAAATCGCAGCTGAGTTTGCATTAAAGGGCGAACATGAAATTATTGCGACACCGAAAATGTCATGCCAATTTTCTTATAATGTTTAAAATCAATCCAAAATTTTAGGGTAGTTTTATACATATATTTACTTCAAAAATCAAAAAAAAAATTAATCGATGGAGCCTTGAGTGTAAAATTGAACGCATTTTTGCTTGATGCCCTCCATCAAAGTCTTTACAGTGTCATCCGGTACCAGTTTCTCAGTTTTTACAGACAGTTTGTCGGATTCATGTCCTTTGGAACAAAATGGACAAAATTGGCCTCATACAACTCCAGGACACTTTTAGAATAGTGGCATGATGCCAAATCTGGCCAAAATAGCGGAGCTTCGTCGTGCTGCGGCAAGAACGGCAAAAGGCGCTTCTCGAGGCACTCAGATTTGTAGAACTTGCCATTTACTGTGCCCTTTGTCACGAAAGACTCACTCCTCAGTCTGCAAGAGCAGACGGCATGCCAAATGAGATATTTGGAGGCGAACTTCGACATTTTCTTCTTCTTAAATTTGTCGTCCACATAGAACTTGCTCTTGCCGGTGAAAAACTCCAACCCCGAAATTTGCTTAAAATCGGATTTTATATACGTTTCGTCGTCCATTACAAAGCAGCCATATTTTGTCAGCATCTTCTCGTAGAGCTTCCGTGCCCGAGTTTTAGCCGTCGATTGTTGCCGCTCATCGCGGTTTGGGAAGTTCTGTAGCTTGTATGTATGTAGTCCAGCTCTCTTCTTTGCATTCTGGACGTAGCTCTGATACATGCCGATCTTTTTAGCCAAATCACGGCTTGAGACGTTGGGATTTGCTTTAATCATCCGCTTCACCTTTCCCTCCGTCTTTTTGTTCTCCGCTCCCGGTTTTCTTCCAGCTCTTTTGCCGTGGTCCAACGTCAACCGCCCCTGGAACCGCTTCAACACTCTGGAGACGGTTGAATGGTGAATGTTCAACATTTTTCCCAACTGCCGGTGCAACAGGTCAGGAAATTCCAGGTGTTTGGAAAGAATTTGTTCTCTCGACTCGCGTTGGTTCACCTCCATTTTCGTTGAAGTTACGCCCTGTTGTATGTGTCGCAATAATTTCGTGTTCACCCTTTATTTGATATCCAGTTTTCATCGCTGGCCAGGATACGGTATGAATCCGAAATGATAGCTACATCGCATTTAAACTCCGCTACAGATTGCCGCAGCAAGTGTTATGCGGTGTCTCAGTCGTTGAGGTTGATTGCGTTACCTCCACTGTGACTTCGTAGCAGTCGCCTGTTCGAAGATCGGACACCGTAGGCCTCCTGTTGCGTTTGCACAGATCAGACATCTCGGAGCCTATCGGCAATCTTTTGCCTTGCGGCCATCTTCCCCGTACCTTCTGCATAGTTTGCCCCTTTCAGATCAACTGCAGTTTTTCGACAGATGGCCGAGCTCTTGACACTTGAAGCATATTTTCTCCGGACACAAGGCTCTCACTTTCACCGCTTCGCCCATAGCTTTCTGTTTATAAGTAGAGCTGTTTGATTTCGGATTCTTTTTCAATTCCAGGATCCATCTCTCCGGCGCGGGTTCACCTGATTTTCTTAACGTCTTACCCCTGTTCCTTGAGTACCTGGTTTATCCGCATTGCGAGCAGTATTTTTTCGTACGAGTCATCGTTAACTTTGACTGTGAGTGCTTCACTCTTGTTTCGTCCCTTGAAGAGCTTTCGCTTTTCTGACCAATCCTTGTTGTTCGCCTTCCGTTTTGTGCTGCCGACGACTTCCCATTTGGTGTTTCTACCGACGTTGATGGCTGCTTCGTTCGCTGTGCGTACCATTATACCAGGAGCCTCCTTGTGTTTTTTGGAACCTCCTGGTCTTGCCTCACCTGGTAAAGCTCTTGGCCCTTTTCGGTGTAAAGAGGGACGCGGTTTCCGTTCCCTGAGGTTTGTCTTTCGCCTCATAAGTTTCCCCTACTTTCGGTGGTGCCACTGTTTGCCGTATTTCCAAGAACTTTTCGGCCATCAACAACTCCTTTCCGGTTATCTCCGCTTTCTGCTCCAAGGTTCTCCATTCCTTGACTGCCAATCAGAGATTTCCTTGTATCTTATGGACCAGTGTAATTCATGTCCTTGTTCATGCGCATTACTCCTTTTGTCCACCAGTTTTTTAGCTACTACCAAACTCGACAAACTGCCTACATCCTTTTTAAGAGCCACGACTTACAGAGCGAATTTTTTTCTACTAGAGCCATTCACTGTGTGAAAAAGTCATCGCGTTTTTCTCACACGCTCAGTAAAATGCGTTTGTGCGAGCACAATAGTTAGAATTGAGCTGTTCGCAAAGGAAACGTGTGTTTTCTGTGTATGTCACTTTAGGTGAACGTTAATTGAGGTGTGTTTGTATGATGCAGTAACTAAATTTGGTCTATAATGCACAAAAAGCATAATTCTAATTCGAAATTGGAACGAAAGCGTGTGATGCATTTTTTGCATTTAGGAAATGTTTTGGGTGTACATTGTGTAAGTTTCACTAGCAATTGTGCATCCGTTGCGAAAATAAAGGCGAAAGAATATAAGCGACGTGCACAAATTTTGCGCACGTGCCTAGAAAATCCATTAGCAAGAAACTATGAGTGATACAATCTACACTAAGCCCTGCTATAAAACGATACAACGGATGAGTGACCTTCGATAGGAAGGGAAAAAAGTGTCCAAAACGGATCTTTGTATAGTGAGAAGGATCACAACCCGATAGCCGAAGCTTTCAAGGAAAATTCCAATAGTTCAGTTAGAAACTTGGCGAAAAACCGCATTTATCCAAAAAAAAATTGCAAGATGCAAAAAAGCAAAAAGCTTCACTATTTGAAATGAAGCCCAAAAGGTACCAAATCGAGATGAACGTCAGAATACATGAGAGCGGATACTCTACACTCAGCCTTTGGCGAAACCGCATTGTCTCCTCGTCATGAATGACGAGACTCGTGTGAAAGCAGATTTCCGGTAGTTCTTTTCTTCGACGTCCCTGAGGAAATTAATAAGCAGTAAACGTTTAAATTTGTCAAAAAATACAAGATTTGGCAGGCAATTTGCTCGCGTAGAAAGCTGAGCACCTTGTTCGTGATAACCAGAATGGTCAATGGACACGTATACTTGTAAGAATGCCACCAAAAGTGTCCATTTCCACTTCTGAGGACTCACGATGGTCTCATGCTTTCTGGCCGTATTTAACATATTGCCATTACTCAAAAGAGGTTCTTTAATGGTACAAGGCTAAGGAGGTCAAATGAGTACCAAAGGATCTTAATCCTCCTAACGCATCGGAGTTCTGGCAAAATAATTTGGCCCAAACGTTGTAAAAGATCTTATGAGCAGTGTTAAGTGCATGGCTAATACTAGGGCAACCGGCACATATTGCTACATGTTCCTAAAAATAAATCCATATTAATAGGAACGCCCCTTGTATGTGCTTTTTGCAAAACTTAAAGTAACAAGTTTTTAGCGGTATTTATGAAATATTCATCTACACTTACACCAGTCCCACTATTTATGTTGATTGTTACTGTAAACACTGATAGATTATATTGTAATTTTACATTCGTTTCATGCATATACAGTGAAGACCCGTTATTATCAGCCACTTGGTGAATTTTATGCTGATAAAACGGGGCCATTGACAAAATCGGGACATATATTTTTCGTTCTTTTTAAGAACCCGAAGCTCTTAAAATATTCTTCTTTAGTCCCTAGATATAGTCTCCATTTCTGATTATTTCACCATTTCTGATTATTTAGTTTAAGTTACCCTTGAAGGGGTTTAACAGTGCAAAATTTAATAAAAAATTAAAAATTTTATTTTTGCATTTTTCGGATCTCTAAAAAATTATGCTTAAGAATGGATTTACTCCAATTCAACATGGTTCGTCTGCTAGAGCCAATCAAACTACCATCTATCAATTTTTATACGAGGCTGACCAAATCTGGTTAAAAAGCTGATAAAATCGGGGGCTGATAAAATTCGTATTCTCACTGCATTTGGAACGTAGAAATAAATGTAAAGTTATACAAAATTTACAGCATTATTAATCGAAAGAATTTTCACTTTTATTCCAACATGGCTGAAAAACATACCCTGTGGTAAACACACAAAATTTTTGAAATTCCTATTATGTGCATTGATTTTATCATAATTTTTGATAGTATATAAAATTAAAATATTTTATTGTTACCAATTCTTATGAATATCTACCAATCTATCGATCCGTCAAAAATTGATAACATCTATCGCAGCAGACAGCCTCCAATTTATTAAGAAAAATCATTAGAACCACTAGCCGGTAAAGATTTTCCTCGATCAAATAGTGTAGCATATATACAAAAGCTAACTGTGTTATAAAAGAACACACCATTTAAGGTAAAATAGACCTAAAAACATAAGGGCCACTTCCACCTTCCATACGAACACCATTCTTTCCGTCCCTTGAAATGTGTTTCACTAGTTTCGAAATAATTTCGTTTCACTTTCCATCTCCCTCGCGCTCGATCTTCATTGTTGCAGCACATGATTTTTTAATCGTTTCCCTGCTCTTGGACCCTTCGCAACCCACTATGTTCAAGTCGGTCCGTGTGGATGAGGGTGTGTGTGTGTTTGCCAATGGTACCACTTTAATTTAATTTTCATCCTATCTCATTCATTCCCATGTTTTTGCACACCGATCCTCCCAGAAGTGCTTGTTAGTTGTTTTATTCAGTTTGCACAACCCGTTTTCTGCTGCTGATTCTGACTGCACCGCACGATGACGATGATGATTATGTTGATGATGATTTCCGCCTCTCGCTGTACTAATTCGCGATTTATTCTACCTTGTGCATTTTGCTTTGCTATTTTCTTCTTCATTTTATTCTGTTATTTGTTTTTTTTTATCCAGCAAAGGCAGATCTTGCATTTGCACGCATGCACACATAATGGAACCAACCGACGGAGGTCGATGGTAGCTTTTGAAACAAAGGAACAGACAGAAATGGCCCATTTGCAATAAAGGACGCTAGGATCGCGTATCTTCGAATCAGGATCAGCCACGATTTAAACTATGAAACATCATGCCATTGAAATGATAAGCATAGCCCCAAATGTATGCTGTAGGGCTCGGCCCAAGGGAACGAGCACTAAAAACGTTGTCAAGTCATTAATGACCAACGATCATCGCGATCATTCCGTGAAAAGAGTGGCGTTACTGTTGAAAGAAGAGAGTGAGAAATGCCTAAATGAAATGCAACACGCCAGTTGGCGGACAAGGAAGAAGAATGATAACGTACTCTGGAATTGCTTAAAATGTTAGGAATCTGAAATAAAAATTGAAAAAATTGGTAAGTCGGTGTGTTTGCAACCATTTCTAATTTCTCTCAAATGACAAGGTTAGCTACATCAGAGGTCTACAATCTGAAATTAGACTACCGTTTAACACATTCATTATGTTTGAACGAATGGTAAAATAATTTTATTGCAACTATAGCAATGGTCTATTTTTTATTGGGCGGGCACCAAAAATGCACATGCAGAAAAAATGCGTCTAGTACCTCCAAATCAACAACAAGAACTACTAGCGCCATTTAGCACATTTCGAGAAGTTTGAGTTTGAATATCTTGATACTTATAAATGGTATAAACAATCCAAAGAAGACAATTGATGCTTCTATCTATTCTGCATTAATCTCTCAAATATTACGAAGATCGGTTGACTATGTTACGAGTTTTTACTATGAATGTAAACAAAAGTCGCACTCACACGTATCATAGGCGTGTATTGATGACAAAATTTATATGACGGGTCATAATCGTGCATGGAAAATTTTCCATAGAAAAAAATCATCAATTTTTAACTTTTATTCATATCTTTGCGCTCATATGGTCTATAAACAATCGGTGAAATGCATTTTGAAGGAACTGAGTCAGGGAATCTAGAAAAAAATGTTATTTTTGATTACAGTGTTGCCAAATACACTTTATTTCCAGTTAAAAACTAAAACTGTTTTTCTCACAACTCGTGTAATTTTCTTTTGAAAATGTTTATTCCATTGCGTTCCTCAGACATTTTCACACATAAAAACATCTAAAACTTCAATATAACTTGAGCAAATCTCTAGATACAGTGATTTGAAGCAAAAAACTCACAATTTCTCATCATGTTTCTCGCTATATCTAATTAACCAAGTAGAATTTCAAAATTCTGATAACGCCACTTTGTAAAGATTTTCCAAACAAGTAATGTGGCATATCTAACTCAGTTTACCCCAAAATGGCGTTTGTCATAAGATAGCACAACAGCGACAAGTTGGGATATCTCTACCAGATGCGCTACTGTCATGTTTTCAGTGGCGGAGTTCGACTGAATTAACAACGATTATACCTCTAGCCGATCAAACCATTCCGGAACCGGTTCGGACTTCTGAGTGGACACAATACGGATTCCAGCTCAAATACATCAACCGATTAAGTCGGAATTGGTTGCTTCCTTTGAGCTGGAATCCATACTGAATCCATTCAGGATTTCGAATCGGTTGCGGAATAGGTTTGACGGGTAGTTGGGATATGCTAGCTGGTGTGACGGCGCTAGTGTTTTAACGTATATTAATTCAAATGTTTACACACGTTTTATTAATATATTTGTTTGATCATGGATGTCTGTTACGTATGGTATATCGTACTGAAAAGTACTTTTTAAACCACTGAGTGATTGAAAAATATTATATCATCTGCGAAGTCTCATCATTCCTGATTATGAAACAGCTTTCAGAGATATAGAATAAAAATATATTGGTTCAAATGACACGTTTTCCGTACGTAGACGGCGATTTGTGCTTTACCGTGTCTTCTCATTTCCCCGATAGAAAAGATAGGAAAAGCAGGAGGTAGGAAGTAGAATTGGAAAGGTAGGAAAAATAACAGCACAAAAACAAACAGCAGGTAAGTTAAACACAAGTCGTTCAAATCGCCTGCGAGAAAGCTTAAAGATCTTTACCGCACTGGATTAAAAATTATAGCATGTTACTAAGTATCAGTCGCCCGAACACAGTTTCATCTATGAAAGAACAGCCGAATACTCTGAATCGCAATTGCGTTGCTGCTCGGTAGTTGCTTATCAGATAATATGAGGTTCCGTAGTCGGATTCACCAACATCACATCAAAATGATTAATCGCGCTGAATAGTAACCATGTGACTGGTAGAAGTCCTGATCAACTTGCCACCAGGGCCGTCGAGAGCCGCGCCGGGCCCCGGGGTTCGAAGTACTGACGGGCCGTACCATATATGACTTCTTATTTCAACATCGATTAGAGGAACTATACAAATGCAACCGTTTCAATTAAACTATTTTTTATGAAAATTGTTTATTTGATACGATTCAATGCGTTAGCTTACCAGAGTCGTCAGTATTTTAAATAAGTAATAGATGAAAAAAATAAAAATAATAAAGGAATATTTGTTTGTGGCTGGCGATTAGAATGACTTGCGTCCGATTTGCCATTGCAATTGGAAACCTTTTTTGCGACATTGCCATACAGTCCATATCGCCATCGTTCATACTCCCTTGACGCACGTTAATGCTACCATCGTTAATGCTGCTCAGAATCCGAGCTTAGAAAAATTGACATCCCTTCGTGAGCTTGAAAAAGAAATAAAATTCTATTTATTCCCGCCGCGATGAATCGAAGGTTTGTTTGTTTTCCTCGTCCGTCCGCTCTGAGATCATCAAGCAAAAGTGCACCAGATATAGATTATGCAGTTCAGTTATGCTCGAAAATGTAAAAGAACTTCTGCTTTCAAACTGTCCACATAATAACAAATGAATGCTTTGGTTTGTGAGTGAATTTATATTTCCTCTGCACTCAACCATTCGATTCTGCATAAAATTTCAGTCAGTTTGGAAGTGAATGAATGAGGGAAGCATTGAAACTGAATATTAAATTCAGCAAATTAATCAGAAATAGGCAACTGAATGTAAAATTTCGCACCACTGATGCTGCCTTGTTTCTTATTGTTGGTACATGTTGATGATTTTGAGGCACTGGATGCAGCTATTGCAGTTGTCACTATGACCTGAACGAATTTTCTTTATTGGTTTCTGAAGATGGTAAAATCGGTTTTGGAATCAGTTGTTACATTTGCGCCAACATTCAGAGAGAAAACATTCCGAATGCGATGAATGGGATCCAACAGCGAAGTCTGCTGTTAGAAAGACTGAGACAGAGAGTTGTGAGAGAAAGAGTTTCAACTTTTGGTGAATACTAATAGGTAGAATAAGTATCTAGTTCAATTCCCACATTTTTCTGCATCAAATGTGTACACTGGAATCTCTATTTACGGACCAAGCCAAGGGTTCGTAAATTGAATTAGTTCGTTTTTTGGGATTTAGATCATAAAATCGCTTCACATTCTTATCAAAATTCGTTGGTTGAGCAACATTATCGATAACCCTAACAATATGGGTATTTCCGGAACGGGCTTGACAAGTACATGATGAAAATGAATATTTGGCACCTTTTTGAAATCCAGGATGGAGACTTCCGATTGAACAATAATCTCGATAACCCTAACAATTTGGGAATTTTTGAAACGGGCTTAATGAGTAGATGATAGAAATGGTACCTTGGAGCTATTTCAAACAATATCTGTATAAACTATGAGGGTATTTTTAAGCGGGTTTGCCGAGTAGATGAGCGATGCCCTTTTGAAGGCCAATATAGCGTCTTCTGGTTCAGAGAAGTTTTCTATAATCATATCATCCGCATCACAAATCAATATACCTATATCAATTCTATGATTATCTTTTTCGAAAATGTCAATATTTTAGGTTATAGAGATGTCTTAACTGGAATTCGCCATCTTGGTTTTCAAAGTGGCTTCATTCATTGATTTTCGTCATCTACTCGTCAACTCCATTCCGAAAATATCCAACTTTTATTAGTAACATTAGCTAAGAATATGATAAATTGTAAACAACTTCATACTGTACACTTTGACAAACACTTGCGATAAATGAAACCAGAATGGTTCTATTGCACTGTTGAATGAATCTAATTGGGTTACGTTCACGTACTTCAGAAAACCATTGGAACGATTGGAACGTAGTTATTATTATTGAGAGGGAAAAAGCCGCGGGAGTGGATTTTCAAAAGCTCCTTCTCCCGTAGGCACAAAACCTCTATCTTTTAGGTATCAACATTTAACAAACAAACCAAATGATACAATGACTAACACTAAACACTGCTTAAAATAAACACTTCTTAAACTCTATCTTACATAGGTAAAGTATTAACATTAACATAAAAAATTGGCTAACACTATCAGGTTTGGGAAAGGGTGCGCGAAAACAATTTTTTTAAAGAAGTGCGAGACAAATTGAAGTCAAAGACATTGTAACATTGATTGAACACTCTACACATGCTGCTGACGGGTTCATTTTTGCCATAATTAGTACGAGACACTGGAAGACGGACAAAAGAGTAGGAACGAAGGTTTCGGAGGCGAATATCAATGTTGAGAAGACGGAGTAAATCAGGGCAGTCAATGCGAGACAATAACAGATCAGAGACAAAAGACGCTTTGGTCACATTGCGGCGCAAAGACAGTGTTTCAAGACCAATGAGGTTGCAACGATCTTCGTATCTGGGCAGATTGTAGGGATCGCTCCAAGGCAGGTGGCGCAGCGCAAAACGCACAAATTTACGCTCAATACTCTCGATGCGTTGAATGCTGTTCTTGTAGAAAGGAGCCCAAACAACGGCGGCGTATTCCAGTGTGGAACGAACGAGCGAGCAGTACAACGTTTTTAAGCACTGTACGTTAGTGAAATGCTTAGTAACCCTAAAAATAACTCCTAGATTACGCGAAGCCTTAGACGAGATAAAAGCAATGTGATCCTTAAATGTAAGCTTTGAATCCACAAGAACCACTAAATCTTTCACTGTAGTTTCTCTTTTTAATTTGTTTTGCAAGATAGTGTAGTCGAATGTTACGATGGAGCGTTTTCGTGCAAACGTAATCACAGAACACTTCGAGGCATTCAAAACCATCCTGTTAGTCATGCACCAATTAGCGAAAATGTCTAACTGAGATTGCAAAAACAAAGCATCAGAGTAACTTTTAACTATATGGAATAACTTATAATCATCGGCATAAGACACCTTGAAGCACTTAATCAATGAATCCAGATCGTTTATGTATAGAAGGAAAATATAAGGACCGATATGGCTGCCTTGAGGTACGCCGGACGTTTCGTCGAAGGATGAGGATAAATGATTCCCGATTTTAACAGACATTTTACGGCCTGACAAGTAAGATCGAAGCCATTGGTTGATTTTATTGAAGGCGGCCGACAGATCGGTGTATATTGCATCAGCCTGCAATCGATCCTGTAGCGAGCGAGCGATAAATGAGGTGTAGGCTACTAAATTAGTGCAAGTAGATCGCCTGGGAATGAAACCGTGTTGAGTTTCTGAGATGTATCTAGAACAACAATGTGTCAAAAACTCGAGAACGATGAGCTCCAATAATTTCGATAGTGCACATAAAGATGCGATTCCTCGGTAATTGGGAACTTCGCTTTTGGATCCTTTTTTATAAACCGGAAAAACGTAAGATGATTTCTAGATGGTAGGAAACACTCCGGAACTTAACGATATATTGAAAACGACGGACAGAGGTAGGCAAAGCAACGACGAGCATTTTTTAATGATAGATGATGGGATTCCGTCAGGTCTAGGAGTGTTAGAACACTTGAGTTTTGTGCAAGCTTTTTGTACAATATCGGAAGATATCGTGAAATGAGGTCCAATACTAGTCCTACGGGGAATGTTGTCGGCTGCTGCGGAGACTTGTTGATTATTAAGAGTATCATTGGTAAAAACACTGCTGAATTGTTGGCGAAATAACTCACAGATGTCCGGCAATGAAGTCGCTTCTAAATCACCCAGCGACATAGAAGTGGGTAAACCTGACTCACGCCTCTGTTCATTAACGTAATTCCAAAACTTTTTTGGATTGTTACGAAGGTGACTCTGAATACGATGAAGGTAGGAATTGAAGAGAGACTTATTAAGTCTCTTGTAACAATGATTTAAAAAGATTCTGATTCTTTGCATATCGGTTCGGTATTTCGAAAACTTTTTTAGAGCTAACCTTTTGGCCAATTTAAACTTTTTTAGTGTACGATTCGACCATGGAGGATATTCACAGCCATGATTGAGTTTTTTAGGAGTAAACTGGTCGATAGCATAAATCAGTACGTTCGAAACAATTTCAGCCGCTGCGTTTGCATCAGATTGTGACAAGATTGCATTCCAATTGATACGAGACAAGAAAAGGTGCATTCCTCGAAAATCTGTCTTGCGATAGGCATATGTCAGTTTCTCAGTGGTATCTTCGAATGTACAAGGTACACATTTTCGGAGAAAACAATGAAGAGCAGGGTGATGTTGGCATAGTTTAACGAGAGGAGCTGGAGCACGACAAACGGCAAAGTGATCGGAGAGCTCCTGGCTTCCAAAGCAAAGATCCAAAATACAGTTGTTGTCATTAGTGACGTCACATAGTTGAACTAGCCCCGCGGTGCTGTAACCGTCGAGTAGCTGAGTGATACACGTGTTAGTTGATGAGTGTGATGAGTCTGGGTACAGAAATGATGTATTATTGCGAACCCAATTAATGCCGCTAAAGTTGAAGTAGTTGATTGTAATATATTTGCAGTGTCGACAGAAACAATAAACTTCATCAATTAAATTAAAATAAATTTAATTCAGTTAAAAATGCGGGCCCCCAAAACAGACCCGGGCCCCAGGGTAGTTGCCCCCCCTGACCCCCCCTCTCGTCGGGCCTGCTTGCCACAGCGTTGTTTCGAAAAGTGTACGAGGTTTTCCGAAATCAAGGTAAAAAAAAACTTGTTTGATGACAAGTTTGTAGATTTGTAGTTGCAGTATGCCGTTCTTTCGTCGAACTTATGCTGTTTTCGGTTTTGGAATCGAGGTTCGCTCTAATGTTTACAGTTTCCATATAAAAGTGACAGCTCCGAGCGAACCTAGAGCAATTCTGATCTAAAAACGAAATCAGCATTATTGAAATTGACAAAGCATCTGTATGACAGAGTACAGAACGTCCAAATGCAGTAGAAATCCAATAGATGTGTTTGGATATTAAACCCAGAGTTTTCCCATAAGTTCCCGAAATACACAACTTACTTATCTCTGCCAGTCACGATGACGAACAACGATTACGGTTAGTAAGCATTGCGTTTATCTAACCCGAGATACACACAGACCCTCCATGACCGCGCTTTCAGAATAGACTGCAAGGATAGATTGTCAAAAGTACACCCAAATTAGATTGCTTGAGCGAAGCCTTTTCAATTAGCGATTTGCGGCAAAACCAAAATTAGTCATGCGAAACCTATTATTCAGCTCATGAACTGGCAAAGTGATAAAGTTTGCTTTTTTCACCCACAAGTGAATCGTAGCTCACAACAAAAACTTCATTTTCTTCTCGGTAAAAGCTTACCACTGCCAAAATATGAATGAAACGAGTAAGAAATTTAGTTTTATTTGCAATTATTCTGAAATTACAGCCATTTGCAACTATTTGGCTGATACATTTCTACGAAATGTTATCGGGGTATTATTGTGGTTATAAAAATCGTTCCATAAATAAAGTTCCAACTCGAAACCGAGACTCAATCAGTACCAATGTATTTTGGACTACGTAGGAGATTCAGTGAAGACTATCAGAGAGAAGTATCGGCTGTGTACGACACAAAGCTGACACTTTCCTATTAACAGGATATATTCTTTCCTCGCGTTATCTGGAGAGTTTCATGAAATTACACCATCTCATGAAGGTTTAGCTTAACTTAGGAGGAACGGGAAATGATGTTGCGGAGGCTACGGTGCTCAACAAAATACATTTCGGAACAGCACACATATAGCTCTGCGTATAGTATTAGAAACCACTATGTTTTACACCCTTTTCGCAAGATGTTTACTCATCATCTTGTAAAATGATGGTTTCCAGAATAAAATCAGCAACACTTTGCTTCCAGCGCTATCTTTGAGCGGATTCAACGTAGAATCGCCAACCACATTGTTTCCGTGCAATCGTAGAAAGACGATTAGTCTGAAATGCATAAACTAAGTGTCATAGATGTAATTTATCGTACCAAAACGGATTTCGTAAAGTCATTGAGTGGAAGAAAAAATTTTAATATCAGTGGTAAAGTGTCATCATTTTCGGCTAAGAGACAACCTTAAAACACCATTACATGTGACATTTATATCACTGAATATGGTCAAATTAGTTAAATTCAAGTGTATTTAATTGCGATTCAAATATTTTCGTGTTTTCTCGTTGATTTCAGAGTTTTCAATTCAATTTCAATATAGAGGCACAGTAAGTACTATGACTTCTTTCGAGTATATTGCCAATTTTGAGGCGATAAAAGCAACAAGACGGAAAACACCGAATAAAACGCTGAAGAAAAGTGCAAATAAAAGTCATCCTAGAGAAAGGCATATTCCAATGAAGATATATTTACTATTTCCATGGATAAAATGCAAATTCCATCGCTATAACACATGACAGCTGCCAGTACTTTTGAAATGTGCCAATATGCCCAACACGCTTCTCATTTACAAAAGACCAGAAAAGCTTGTAATTTCGCTCAAGGTCATATTGCGTTTGTAACACATGCCGAGAGTAGAAGAAGCGGTTATAAGTTTTGTATAATTGTTGCTAGCATATATGAATTACCGTTTTGTATTGGGATGCGCGGATGCATTAATTGTGCCGTTGACAATAAATCTATTTAACAATTCCTTTAGGCAGTGTTGTTATCCTTCCAGCTGGAAAAGGTCAGTTATGTTTCCTGTATACAAAAAAGGAGATCGGCGAACTGTTTTAAATTACAGTGGAATTACATCATTGTGTCCGTGCTCCAAAGTTTTTGAGATCATAATGCATCCTGCCAAAGCTATATTTCCCCTGATCAACATGGATTCATCCTAAAACAGATCAACCTCCACGAATCCCGCTCAGTTCGTTTCATTCTGCTTGCGTAATATGGACGCTGGTGCTCAGATCGACACTATATATACCGACTTGAAATCAGCATTTGACAAAATTGATCACGCAATACTTCTGGATGGGTAGAAAATAATAGGAGTGTCTTTTGATCTGATTCGTTGGTTCGAATCATATCTGAGAGATCGAACACTTGTAGTAAAATTTGGATGTGCGTTCTCTGCCCCATTTTCGAACAACTTGGGTGTTCCTCATGGAAGTAATTTTGGCCCACTCTTATTCACACTCTTTATCAATGATCTAGCTACACAATTACCACCGGGATGTCGTATATTCTACGCTGATGATGTTAAATTATACATGATCGTCAAATGCATCAGGGATTGCTTAGCTTTACAACAGCTCTTGGACACTTTCAGTGACTGGTGCTCCTTTAACAATTAGTATTCACAAGTGCAGTGTAATAACGTATCATCGCAAGCACAAGCCAATTTCATACGACTATTGTACTAGAGATCAGAATCTTGAGCGTGTGCTACAAGTATGTGACCTTGGAGTCACCTTGGATTCTGCACTCACTTTCCGACCTCATTTCGACAATATTATTAATAAAGCAAACCGCCAGATGGGATTCATGTTTAAAATTTCCAATGAATTTAATGACCTTCTCTGCCTCCGCTCGCTATACTGCGCATTGGTACGGTCGATATTGGAATCTAACTCCGTAATATGGTGTCCGTATCAAGCAACATGGATAGCAAGAATAGAATCAATTCAAAGAAAATTACGATACAAAGACCGCTGTAGATTATTAGGTTTACACACGCTTGAAACGAGAACAGTTGCCAAAACTGTTTTCGTCGCTAAAATTCTTCTAGCAGAGTTAGATACGTCGTAATTGTTGGGTCAACTCCACATCTATGCACCGGAACGTGTGCTCCGTCAATGAAGCTTTTTGCTGTTGGAACATAGGAACTCCCTATATGGTGGTCATGATCCGATTCGCTTCATGTCGGCTGGATTCAACGAATTGTTTGCGGATTTCAAAGTGTCTTGCTAAATATCTACTGACGACATTTTAATCTGTAGTTTTTATTTGCTGAATTTTTATATTTTTACAGTTGTATATGTTTATTCTATTAGTTTGATTTTGTTACATTCGTTTTCTCTATTTATTGCTATGTTCTGTATTGTGTATTAAATTGAAAAGATGCCAATGCCAATTTGAGAAGAGCTAGGTTTCACTCGAATTGGCTGTTCCCCGTTCTCCCATATTCATTAAGATCAACTAGGTCAGATGGAAAATAAATAAATAAATTTCGTCGATTGAAGTAGTGACGAAGCTCGGCTGCCCTCAGCCTCGGAGACGTCGATTGAATCAAAGTAGTTTTGGAACATATATTTTAAGCAGTTGTGTCAGGATCGATGAGAACTTTTCTACTGCGTCATTTACATCGGTTGCAAAAAGAGCAAAGTCACCCACTCAATCGTTTGCAGTGAGTTGTTGAATCCAGGAAAATTGGTTTTTGAAAAGTTATACTTGAAATCGTCAAGAATCTCGTCAAAAATAACCTGTCCAGGAAAGGTCTGCTCAACTAAGAGCGGAGGATGATGTGAATCTATTTCAACGAGTGGCTCATCTGCACGATACAGATGGCAGTTCTTGTGTGCACCCACCCAGGGGACAACTTGACAGCTTCCAAATATTGAACTCATAAGCAAGTTTTGTATTTGAATGGAGTTGAATGGAGCAAATTTGAAAAAGGCGCATCCCATTTACTATTTTCCATATCTAAAAAATAAACAATTTAAACATTTCTATCATCAAATTTATTTCGCTGTTCACATTAGAAACTGTCCTCATTCCCCCATACCTAACCAGATTATTGCTAGTTGAAAACTAATACCTAAACAGAAACATAGACTCCATTTGAATTTAAAAAATCCAAATGAAAAAAAACATCCATTGTCGGAAATACAAAAAATCAAGCCACTACCACTTATATTGGAATTTCCGAAAATCTTCCGAAACTAATAAACATCTCCTAAGGCGTGAAATCCTCCGGTAGACCCGAGTAAAATGCCAGAATAATTCTGTTGGGGATCCATACCAAAACCATCGCAACATCTTCCGGACAGAATTATTACAAAGGTCGAACAAAACTCTGGCCGGAGTCGAACAAAATTGTACATTCCTGGCAGCACTACCGGTTTGCTGCCAGAATTCAGATAAAAGCACACAAATTTTATTCAAAACCAATTTTGCTAAATGTGTAGAAAATCCTACATAATAATAATATTGTTTATCCTCCCTATAGAATTCTTGACGTTCTTATTGAACTTGAAACAAGATGTCGCAGGTTCAAGAATTGTTAAGCTTGATGATTTACTTTCATTGGCCAAAATGTTTTTCATTTATATTTCATTTATAACATCAATGATTTACCGATTACAAACTTCACACAACAAGAAAACCAAAGCATTTTTAGGAAGGAAGAGAGCCGGTTGCTAAAAACAACGACTTCCAACTAAATTTGAAATAAGATTTATGTAATTTTGCTGACAGTTTCCAATCAGGGATAAATGTCTTCTCTAATAATAGTTTTCTTTATCCACATTTTGGAATACGCTTTTTCTAAATGTTGTTCTAGCCACATTGACGGCGTTCATAACACACGTAACGAAACACGTTTTGCTCTTGAAACTTTTTCGTGTCGTTCTTCGTGGTACTCGTACAGAGAAGGCATATTAACGCCACCATCAAATCGGTGGTACATATATGAAACAAGTACTATCTGTCAAGTTGTCCCTGGGTTGTGTGCATCTTTATCTAGGATAGGATCCGCCAGCTGGCTTCTTGTTATATTTTACTAATCCCTGTTGAAAACGACATACCCCACTCGACCAATGTTGCCAAAATATTTGTTTTGTTTCGGTCGTATATTTGTTCTGATTAAAATATTCTATATTATGTACCAATTTCATGCTTCTGGAAAAATCAAAAATTTAGTCTTTATATCCGCATTTAAACGATCATAACGTTTTTTTCATCGGAATACAGAAAAACAAAATAATATATATATATATATATATATATATATATATATATATATATATATATATATATATATATATATATATATATATATATATATATATATATATATATATATATATATATATATATATATATATATATATATATATATATATATATATATATATATATATATATATATATATATATATATATATATATATATATATATATATATATATATATATATATATATATATATATATATATATATATATATATATATATATATATATATATATATATATATATATATATATATATATATATATATATATATATATATATATATATATATATATATATATATATATATATATATATATATATATATATATATATATATATATATATATATATATATATATATATATATATATATATATATATATATATATATATATATATATATATATATTTGTTGTTGGACATTACGAAAAATATCTTCATGTCTCTTCATTTTTGTAAGTTGCTTTCTGAGTCAAGCAACCTCTGTCACAAGAATAATCTTCTCTGTTCGGATTTATTTTAAATATTCTAAAACTACTTTTCTGCAAGGTTTAATTTTTGTTTTGGAGCAATGTATAGGTTTGTTCCAGTACTACATGTGATCGTTTCGGAGAAAACAGCAGTAGAAAATACACCCTCCTATTTACACCGATGATCGATTCAGTTGAAAACTGTAAAATTCAACTGTATCGATAATACCAAAGGAAGAACAAGAAGCGACTTCCGGGATAACTTTCTCCCTGTTTGCTCAGTACTTCCAATTTACTCGGTTCTGGAACAAAGACAATTTTTACATGAAGTTCAAAATATTATCATACTTACGCTACACAGCCTGTTGATTTCGAAAAGCGGCATTTTTGCATTATTCCGCACACAGAACAGAATCCACGATAACCGCGCTACCGGATCTCTCGGGAACTTCAGTTCTGGATAATATGTTTGATTTCGTCTGCCAAATAATGCCTGCACTTCATAAAGCGGTATCTCCAGAAAACAAAAAAATCAACACAGTTAACAATCGTCGTTTTATGTTTGATATCACAATATGACAACACTTCCAAGCAGCCCTTTAGTACTTTTAGTTTCCAAGCCGAAGGTTTGCCTATGTCACTTTCATCCAATCACGAGCTGGTTCAGAATTGGTTCAAAAACAGGCGACAGAGCTGGCGGATCCTATCCTAGATCTTTATTTACAAACAGAAGATCCAACGTGCGATTTAGTCTGCTCGTGATCGTGCACATTTGCAGCATGTTGAGTAGTGACATCCCGTCTAGTAAAGCATTGCTAGATCTCGATAGAGATGAGTCGAATGGTCGGCGTAAGGATAACCGAAAGAAGTAGTTTTCCATGCAACGATCTTCAGGAAGTCTGTCCAGCTTCTTGGCTTCGCCGACGACATTGACATAATGGCATGGAACTTTGAGGCGATGTCGGATATGTACATCAGACTGAAAGCTGAAGCTAGAAGGATTGGACTTGCCATCAACGTTTCGAAGCCAAAATACATGAGAGAAAGAAGTTCTAGAGACGACAATGTGAACCTCCCATCACGAGTTCGGATTGACGGTAACTGGGCTCACTGGTAACCGCCGACTATGATACCAGCAGAGAAATTCAGAGACGAATCTTGGCGGGAAATCGTGCCTACTTTGGACTCCAAAGGACGCTTCGGTCGAACAAAATTCGCCGCCGCACGAAGATGATTATCTACAAGACGCTAATCAGACCGGTGGTCCTCTACGGCCACGAGACCTGGACTATGCTCGTGGAGGACCAACGCGCCCTTGGAGTTTTCGAACCAAAGTTGTTGCGTAACATCTATGGTGGCGTGCAGATGGAAGACGGAACTTGGCGCAGGCGAATGAACCATGAGTTGCATCAGCTTCTGGAAGTACCATCCATCGCACATACCGCAAAAATAGGACGTTCGCGGTGCGCTGGACACGTTGTAAGAATGTCGGACGACGACCCGGTGAAAATGGGTCTTGATACAGGAACAGAAGACGGGGCGCACAGTGAAATAAATCGACCAGATAGAGGACGACCTGCGGGCCCTTCGAAGACTGCGAGGCTGGCGACAAGCAGCAATGGACCGAGTGGAGTGGAGACGGCTTCTGCATACAGCAAGAGACAACAAGGCTCTAGCCTGAACGGTAAGATAAGTAAGTTTTCCATGCAAAACCAGGCTGGTTGTAATCTGATAATAACAAATGAGAAGCTTGGGGTTCCGGCGAATTAGCAATGTCAAGTGCGGATTTAATATGATTCTGAATAACACTTAAGTTATCTGCGGAGTCCGGAGGAAGTTTCCACGACGCCCACGCATACCCTGAGTTGTTCTACGCCGTTACTGTCTAAATTTTTTTGTTTAGACGCTAACCGATTAGAAACAGCTATAAGTACACTTCCGCTCCTTTTTTACCAGAAACGACCGGGTCACGATCGTTACGATAGACCGTATATCTAGGTCCGAACAGCTGCAGAGAATTGCTTTCGTCGTTCAACCACGTTCCTGCAGGATAATGACATCGCGCTCAGCGTCGGATAGTGCTACGAACAGCTCATCGATCTTTGTGCGTAGTCAGTGGCGCAGCCAGGGGGGTTTTTGGGGGTTAAAACTCCCCCCAAACCAAAATTAATTGGATTGAAAATATTAATTGATACTGACGAATTCAATTAAATCTTCCTCAAAATATTTTTGGAAAAATATTCTTCAATCACTACATTGAGAACCGTGTTTAAAGCGTCATGAGGGCTTTTGGAAAATTGTTGGAAGGGGATCTTTTAACTTATCTCTTAGCCAACATCCCATAGTTGACAAATTACTTCAATCTATCTATCTATATATATATATATATATATATATATATATATATATATATATATATATATATATATATATATATATATATATATATATATATATATATATATATATATATATATATATATATATATATATATATATATATATATATATATATATATATATATATATATATATATATATATATATATATATATATATATATATATATATATATATATATACATATATACATATATATACAGGGTGTTTGGTTCATGGTTAAGAATCTCTCGGGGGGTGTCAGACTGCCATATTTGAAGAAAAAATTCTTCTACACATACCATCAAATCTCAACCGTTACAGAGATATTGAACTTTTTGTGTAAAAAACTTATTTGTCTTAAAATACCTCTAACTTTAAAAGTATACTTTGTATTTTAAATGTTTCAGTTCCATTCGAAAGATGAGAAAATTTCCTATTGAATGGTGTTCTCATATTTTGTAAGTAATTAGTTTTAATTACCTCTTAGCTGTAAAGTAGTTAAAAGTTAGTGTTTTTGAGGAGGTTTTTGCTAATTTTCTCGAAATAATGAAGTATGATTATAGCAATATACATTATCCTAAAGTTGGGTTTTAGGACGATTCATAATTTGTTCTTGGACGTCAGATTTCTATCTCTTCTCATTTCTTTGTAATTTCATTACTATACTTTTCCTGTAACCGACTTGCAAGTGCTTAAAAGACTCTAATCTAAAAAATATGATTTATATCGTTATTTACAAGATTTCATTGGAAAGCTAAGAAAATGTCCTATCAGTGTATGTACAAATATCTTTTAGTTAAGTGTATTAAATGATTTTTTACTAACGAAATAACTCAAAACTTGTGTTTTTTGGAGAGTTTTTTAATTATTCTAATTATTAATCAACAAAATTTATCGTTACTATTGTTCATTTGATGCCCCTTAATGTTCTCTATAACTTTTTATTAGACACTTTGTCTATATCTCTTTTCATTTTGCTGCTATTTAATAGTTAACACAGCAAGAGCTCGCCACAAATGTAGTGGGTTCGAAATCGTTATTTTTGCATATGAAACGATGTGATAAAAACGATTTTGCGTCGAAACCAAAAGAGATAATTGAATGGAGTCAAAGAAAGAACTGTAGAACTTGCTGAGATGCATTATTTGCATGATAATAATGGTGATGTTTATTATTTACTATTTTAAGAAAATTAACGAAAATGCTAATAATAGCACTAACTTTAAACTAATTTACTTTTAAAAGAATACTAAATTCACTTAACTGAAAGGTATTAATACATTTTTCACTGTAAAATTTTCCTGGCTTTCGAATACAAAGAAAAAAAGTACAATGAGTGCCATAATTTTTCAATTAGAGCTGGTACTAGTGAAAATGAGATAAAAATATCCAAGTTGAATAACCCAAAATCATGAAAATAAGAAAAGGTAAGTGTATCATGTCAAAGAACGAATTAAGCAGCTCATCTAAACTAACAATCTGAATTATTAAAATGATAAGGTTAACTATTAGGATTTTCAAGAAATGAACGAAAAATCGTTTAAAATTGTTTAATTTTCAATAAATTACTTTGAAAAGGCTACTTAAACTCATTAGCTGAAACATGTGAGGGCATCACTCAATGCGAAATTTTCTCACCTTTCGAATGGAACTAAAGCATTTAAAATACAAAGTATACTTTTAAAGTTAGAGATATTTTAAGACAAATAAGTTTTTTACACAAAAAGTTCAATAACTCTGTAACGGTTGAGATTTGATGGTATGTGTAGAACAATTTTTTTCTCCATATATGGCAGTCTATCACCCCCCGAGAGATTCTTAACCATGAACCAAGCACCCTGTATATATATATATATATATATATATATATATATATATATATATATATATATATATATATATATATATATATATATATATATATATATATATATATATATATATATATATATATATATATATATATATATATATATATATATATATATATATATATATATATATATATATATATATATATATATATATATATATATATATATATATATATATATATATATATATATATATATATATATATATATATATATATATATATATATATATATATATATATATATATATATATATATATATATATAAAAGTCAATGTTTGTATGTATATGATTTATAGACTCCCAAACGGCTTAACCGATTTCCGTAAAAATTTGCACACAGTAGGTATTTGGTATGGGACGTGTTTGTGTGCTATTAGTTGGAGATTATCTGCCCGCCAGATGGCGCTTTGGAACAAATTGTGTTTTCCTCCTATTTCGCAGAGTGTCGCAGCAGCGCGCGATGGGTATTAGCTAGTATATATATAAAAGTCAAAGTTTGTATGTATATGATTTATAGACTCCCAAACGGCTTAACCGATTTCCGTAAAAATTTGCACACAGTAGGTATTTGGTATGGGGCGTGTTTGTGTGCTATTAGTTGGAGATTATCTGCCCGCCAGATGGCGCTTTGGAACAAATTGTGTTTTCCTCCTATTTCGCAGAGTGCCGCAGCAACGCGCGGTGGGAATTAGCTAGTTTTAAATAAAATAACTGTCTGAATTATTATGTTTGTATGTATATGATTTATGGACTCCCAAACGACTTAACCGATAGCCGTCAAAATTTATACATAGTAGGTATTTGTTACGCTGTGTGCTGTTGGTTGGGGATTATCTGCCCGTCAGATGGCGCTTCCGAACAAATTGTGTTTTCTTCCTATTTCGTTGAAAGTTGCAGCAACGCGCAATGGGTATTAGCTAGTAAACTATAATTATTTCAATATATGTTCAGTTAGTGGCTACAAATGGTGTATATTTGAGTGCTGAGTCGAATGGCCTACTAAAATTTTGTGTACTAGGTACTAGGACTCGTTGTCAAGTGGGCCTGAATAATAAAGAATAGTAAAATCAATGCTCGATAAATTTTAAACGGTCACGATCACATTCATTCGAAACTGCCAAATTTCGATGTTAAGTAACATTGACAATTTTAAAACGTAAAATTGTTCATATTCTCATAAAATAATTTTGGCAGTTATTCGCCCTAGAAGTAATTATAGAGAATTTACTCTTCAAACAAATTTGTCGACTATTTAGAATATCGAAATATAGTAGTAGAAAACCTTTACAACAACTTATTCTAATATTACTATATTTGATAAATCTCTTCTGCGGTTAATAAACAATAAATTCACATTGCATTCAAGGTATGTGTCTCCGAAGCTTGGGGGTTTGCCCAGACACACAAAGAGTGTTTCCATTTTTTGGTGCTAGCATCAATTCGACGCTAGCTTAGTCCTGTCACTAAGTTATTGTTACTGATGAGATGAAGTCGAAACGCAAATTCCATAACTAATTTAGTTATAGGTTTTGTGTTCACAACTCGCAATGATTGTTTTAAACAATTTTCTCCGTAGTGCAGAAAAAATAATTTTTATCTAAAGTTTTTTCACTAAGGAGAAATATAGCATGTTAATTTAAATCTCGATATGCCGCATTCATTAAGCCTTCATCTTTTGAACAAAAATTGTTTTTAAATGACATTATCAACAGCTTTACTGAAGCACCAAAACTCTTACTATTTTTGAAGAGTTAATTTTCCATAATTACCTCTATGAGAATTAATCCCTAAAATTATTATATCAGAGTATGCGATATTTTATATTGGAAAACTTCTAGAAGTTGTCAAACCTTCAAAGACAAGTATTATTAAATTAGGTAATCTTAAATGTTGAAAATTTATCCCACTTTAAAAGATCGCAATTTTTTACTTCATTGACATATTATACAAGAAAATAACCTAAAGAGGTTTGAAAACTGTTTCATGCTTATTCTTTTTTTTTGCAGATTGAAATTACTTCTGTTAGATACCTATGGTTCTGAATTTTAAATAATTTAAAATTTTCATACTAAATTTTAGCATTTTTCGAAAAATTTACGATTTTCATCAAAACCCCCTCCAAACAAAATTTCTGAATACGCCACTGTGCGTAGTCCCTTCACGTTCTAGAACTATGATGAGACGTAGCAATTCCTATGTTAAAATCTTCGGGAATTTGACTGAAGGTAGTTAGAATGACCGTACGAAACGTGTATACCCATTTTACCCCAATTCTTCATGAGTAAGGTATAACTCCACACATACATTACGTGAAGAATTGGGACAAAATGGATATACACGTTTCGTGTGGTCATACTAGCTATCTCCAATCGATTCCCCGGAATTTTTTCATAAGCATTACTAATTTTCATCAGCCGCACTCAGCCTCTTTCCGAGAGGTGCAGCCAGGTTAACTTCACATTTGAGCTATGGGAGAAATTTGGGGTAAAACGGGTACACATATCTTGTCCAGCCATTCGAACTATCTTTAATCAATTCCCTGGACTATTTAACATAAAACAGTTACTTTAATTCAGCCGCTTTCGGCCTGTTTCTGAAATGATGAGTAAGACATAACTTCACACATCCATTATGTGAATAATTGGAGTAAAACAGATTCAAACGTTGCATGCGATCATTCCAACTATCCTCAACAGATTCTCCGGGTTTTCTACATAATAATTACTAGTTTTCATCAACCACCTTTAGCATCTTTTCGAGAAGCACAGTCAGGTTTAACTCTCCACTTGAGGTATGGAAAGATTTTGGGGTAAAACGGGTACACATGTTACGTGCGGTCATTCTAACTATCTTCAATCGATTCTCCAGAATTTTTTGCATAAGAAATGCTACTTTTGATCAACCGCATTCAGCCTTTTTTCTGAAATGTAGAGCCAGGTTTAACTTTATACTTAAGTTATGGGAAATTGGGGTAAGCGGGTACACACGTTTCTGGTGGCCGGTCTAACTATATTCAAGCGATAACCTGGACTTTTATACATAAGAATTACCACATTCTATCAGCCGCATATAGCCTTTTACATTAGAAGTGTGCATTTTTGATATCAACAGTTAGCCTTCTATCAAGCTATGGAGTAAAGTCGCGTTTTTGATACTTTTTCCCACTGTGCAACGACTTCAAAAAGAAAACGTGACGAAAGAAACAGTACGAAAATAGGCTCGTTACCCCATATAAGCAGGGCCTGGACCGAAGGCTAAAAGTTTGGATAATTTTTTATGGTAAAATAACAAGATAGTAATCATGCTACAAATCAGTTAAGCTTAGGTGATTTTGCAATATTTTTCCAATCACTCAGGTTATAACAAAACCTTTCGGTAGTGTGCCGACACAAAATACAATTTTTAACCTTAATCATTTACCTTTCACACAATAAATTAAAATAGCATGCAAATCGCACCCTTTATGAAGCTGTTTTATCAGCATATTTCTTTACAAAAAATAATTATACTGCCCATGTCGTATCAAAATTCTCACTAATGCTTACTTTTACTTTTAACACTGTTAGGAGAATCAACCCGCACAGTATTTAACCCTTTCTCAATCCCTTTTTCGTTTCATTCACACCGCAAGTGTTTGCTCTCTTTCGTCTCATTTCTCCGCTGGAACCATTCTTCGAGTCCCCCGTTCTAACCGTGGTACAATGACTAAACTGCACACAACACATACACACATTACCAGAGCGAATAGTCAATCATGAAACGGCCGCCCGCCTCCACCGGCACCGGCAGCCACCAGCCAGTCCAGTGCCTTGTTTGCTGACGTAGGTTATGTAGTTGATGGTTCCACCATGCATAAAGATGACGATGACGGTGAAGCAGAAGGACTGCTGCTTCTGTCGCTGACTGCATCAGTGGCATTGCCTCAGTGTAAGGACGCAACGCACCGTGTGTGTGTGTATACCGACTGACTGCGATGGGCAAAACCGAGGGAAGGGAAGTAAAGGACCATGCGTTTAAGCAAGCTGCGCGCGTCCGTTCGTTTCGGCGGAAGTGGAAAGGCGGTGGCCGCTGGCAGCAGCAGCAGGGGAGCCTACAACGAAGGGTTTCGAGGCAAAACTGCGCTTGGCTTGGTGCGCTCCGTTTGTTGGTTGGTTGGCTGGCCGGACAGGAAAAGGTAAGTGCGCGCGAGGCGACAAACAAGAACGAAAGCATACCGGTCGATTGGCAGCTGGAGAGAGATGCAGACACACCCAGAACTTCCCGTCCCGGGTTTCAAGCATGTAAAAATGGAACGGAATGGCACTGCATGGCACGGTCAGGGAAAAAAGATCCATTGCATAAGAGATTTTTCAATTTTTACGATCAGTCGATAGTAAGATCTTCTAGGATGAGGTCTGAAAAGTTGTGCCTGCTCCTGCTCCTGTTGCTGGGGAACTGCTGACACCCGAGACTCACTGCGAACTTGTGCACGGATGGCAGACTCAGAATCCTCCGGGTAGGCACCTGCCACTGATCGGTGCCAATGTCGGAGCATGTCAGTTCAGAACTGATTGATTTACGGTGGAAGCCGGACGGAATGAAAAGCCTTAGAACGGTGCCTGTGACGGTGCAGTCTAGTGCAGTGACAGTTAGTGATAAGACATGCAGGTGACAATAAATGGGAGATGATGCGCACAGCAAAGTGTAATTTGGCTGGAAGTGAAGATTTAAGTGCGGTTTGCGTTGCGGATGGCGAATACTAAAGCTAGTGGGATAGTATTTCTTGGATATAAGGTAAATTTAATTCAGTTTATTTTATTTTTTTAAATTTTGGACTGTGCGTGAATTGAACTAGATTGGAAAAGGTGATCTGTACGATTGTCCATTTTGACCGATTCTATACCGAAGAACACGTGAAGGGTTTTAATTATTTAACAAATATTTCATTAACAAAAACATGTACCGATTATCCAACTATATCATTTCAATATTTCAATTTCGCAGATCTAAAATTTCTACAATGCATTTTTATTATTGTTTCTAAATTTTGATGTCCAATCAATGCTCTTAAATATAATATTTCGTTCCAAATGATTTGAAACTGATATAGTATACTGGATGCATCTCAGGACAGCCTGAGTACCTATATTTATGTAAGTATTTGAAATCATCATATAGCATTATTATCATAAAACCTAACTTAATAACGTTAGAATCCCTTTCAATAGAACGTATTGCGTTTTCAGCAATGTTTCAAAGTTACCTATTATTCTTGGTTTTTCGAAGGTATTAGAAAAAATAGATAAAATTGTAAAACCATCTTAATCAGCTTGCTTTAAAGATTTGGGATATAAAAAATGGAGACTGATCTTTGAAATTTAATAGTATCAAATTAAAACTTTTAATGTATGCCAGATAAGGTTTTGCATTTTTCTGCGTAATGTATAGTAACTAAAGCTTTTTATCAGATTATCGGCAAATTTACAATGGTAAAACACAATGATAATTATCATTGGTACATATCCCTATGTAATAAGGTACATGCATCAATAGATCATGTGGTGCCAGTACCGTCTTTATGCATTAGAACACTGAGTTAGGGCCAGCGTCCCCGTGACTTTCAAAAGCTTCGGACTTAGGATAGATATATCATCATATTAGTCATCTGTATTGGCGGTGCTATAAAAACTAAAAAAAATGTACCACCAATTTTTGATCACGAGAAATATCATTACGACCACACAAGATGTATTGAAAATTCATATTCAAAATTTATTGTACACACTTTATGCTGCTGAAACAAAATTATACTTTGGAAATCAGTTTACCCATGATAAATTCAAATCCCCAGAGTACGGATGAACGATAAAGAAAAGCCATGCTGGCAGATATTCCACGTGTGATCTTTTCTGTCCACCAAACACGACTGATGCTGAAATGAGATGAACCGTTCATATTGATTAATTCGAGTAATCTTAATATTTTATTTGAGCGCTATTTTGAACTATTTAACGTTCAAAAAGAGAATCCTAAACCGTAGTGTTGGAAAGCAACTACTTCAAGGCAAAAGTGTGTTTTGAAACCGTTTTGAACCTTTTACCAATTAGTAAATTTAACTACTGAAAAATACAATCATTTTTACTAGGAAATAGAAATTCCCTGAACGATTTAAAGGATAAACAAACGTAATCATTAAAATACGGAGAAAAATCATGCTTTGTCTCTCGCAGTGAATGGACTAAATTATACAAATCTTAATTTGTTTCGAGAATATATTTAATTTGTAATGTTGTTTTCTATTTTGAATTTCAAAGTTATAGAGGGTGTTTGGTTCATGGGTAAGAATCTCTAGAGAGGCGATAGAGGATCATATTTGGGGAAACATCGTTTTTCACATACTGTGAATTCTTAACCGATACAGAGTTATAGAAATTTTCCGGGTTTTAGTTACGTTTGTCTTCAAACTGCTTTATTTCAGAAAGTATACCACTTAACTTCAATCTATTAGTTTTAATGGATAACTGGGTAAACCTTCAAATGAATAGAGTACTCTTATCTTTAATTTAATGTTTATTTTAGCCTGTTTTTTTAGGAACGAAGAAGTTTGTTTTCAATAATTACCTCAACAAAAATAAACCATTCGATTACGATTCACGAAACGATGCATCTAACAGGTTTCTACAATCTGTTGTAATGTACTATGTGTCATACTCTTCTTGTTACGCTACAATTTCATTTTAAACACAATATAGTTGTTTCATAAACTGCTTGTATATTGAGCATATGCATAGAAACCAAGGAACTAGCAAAATCATCGTTCGTGGTTTGAGCATGACTATGATCATGAGAATGAGCATGAGCATGATGACCTTACGATTCGTAGTAGCTACTCCGTGATTGACCAAAACAAGCGAAATTGCATAGAGATCTGGTAGCTGCTCTTCATCCTTAATGGCCTTGCAGTCATCGGGGAAGGAAAGAAATTTTAGTGTAGCAAACGTTGTTATGAGGACCGTGTATACCTCTGTATCTCCCTCACTTGCCACGTGAAGGAGTTTTTGCTAATAGGATGGGGGTAAAGAGTTACACAAATTTGGATTAACCTTGATAAGTGATAACTTTATTGCTCTGGGTAGCCGGCTGCCCAGAATTTATGATAAATTGATTGTTTGTTGAATTAGTTTTGAAATCGGTTGGTAAAAAAAGCAAGCGGACAGCAGACAGTCGGAAGTGTTGCTTATGTTTAACTGAATCAAACGGCAAATAAACGATTTGATTGTTCCTTGCTTCTTAAATCCACCGGAACAGGACATTCCAAAAATATTACCTTGTAATGCAAATGGTTTCAATTATTCGCGCACGTTCTTTCATCACGAATGGTTCACTACACTCTTAGAAAAAATTAAAATTACATTTGACGTAAACAACGTAACAATTCATTTTTCTGTCGGATGATAGAATTTTACATGTTCTGATATGTAAAATTAAATATTGTGGCTCTTTTGGTGTGAAGCTCAGACTGAATGATACAGGAAAAGCCGAACATCTCACATTTTTACGTGTAGTTAAATGTAAATTGATGTTAATTGGGACGCTCCTTTTATGTGCATCTGGCAAGACGTAAAGTTACAAGATCTATTTTTGCTGTGTACGTTTTCCATAACTGCATATGGCCTGCCAAATCTGCTACTTCGATGCAAATTTCGACAGTTTCTTCCATTTCAAACGTTCATTCACAGAAAACTTAGCCTAACCCGTAAAAATAATCTTGCTCCGGCAACTGCTTAAAATCCTCTTTGATGTAGATCTCATCAATAACGCTCGTTAGCAGCGTAGTGTAGAGTTTCCGGTTGCGCGTTTTGGTTACACTCTGCTGGCACTCGTCCCGGTTTGGGAAGTTCTGCACCTTGTACATATTCAATCCCGATTGTTTCTCTGGATGAAACGTTGCTATCTGAGGCACATTTTAAACGGTATAAAATGGGCACTACCGATATACCTGAAACGACTAACTTTGTATGTGGAATATATGACCGATGGCATTGCGCGGTTTTTATACTAATTACTAGAACAAACTTGGAGGCAATAAGAACGAAAAGAAATAGAGCATGTACTACTCCAAAGCACATGAAATTACTCAATAAAATAAGAAAAATAATATACATTGATGATTTCATGGACTAAAAGCAAGCCAATGATTATGACAATAAAACATTTGTTCTTCATGCTGATATGACTGCCGCAAATTGGTAACTGGTTTGGGGTTCCTCTCGCGAATTGTTAATTCTCAACATAATTCAAAAGTCATCATTCACTCAGACAAGACCATGCGTATTCGCCACGTGCATTTAATACCAGGTGGATTATTTTGCTAGCTAGTCCGAAAAAACTAAACAAAGACAGAAATGAGTTTGCTTAGAAATTAGAACTGGACGATCTTAACCTTTGCTACGGCTTTGATAACTGTGTGGCAACAATAATAGCCACAGATTCTCCGCTCGTCGTATACCAAATGCAAGTTAGTAATGGATAAATTTGATGAGATGATTTTAAATAAACTCCCATAAACTTTTTCGTCAACCAACCGTCAGGACGTTGTTTATACCACGCCAAGCTAATCAATCCTGAAGATTGTTGACGCCGGATATAGAAGAGAGGATTCTAAGGTGCGTCCGACATGAACCAAAAATAAGTACGAGAAGAATTGCGGCCTGACAGACATTGTCTCACATTGGAAAGTATGCACCATGAGAATATGCACCCGTCCCATACCCTCCGAGTACGGGAACTACACACATTTTTTGGCCCGACGAATGCACGGTTATGCAAGTAGGTTCCTTCAAAACTCACAATGCGCGCACTTGGAAAACTGAAAACCCACAACCTAATTTCCGGTATAATTCAGATTGCAGTATCCAGAACACTGTTTCAATAATCCAATTTCCAAGTCTTAGAGCTCAGTTATCAGTTTCAATGGTGAATCGATAAATATTGCGACACATTAGACTGATTGGTAAAGTAGAGTATATGTATGTATTTCAGCTTACATACGGCTGTTAAATTTCAGGATGAGTTTGAATAAAATGCTCGTTCCGTCTCCGATTTGGTTTTTTTTTTCAGCTTTTGGGCCACTTCCTCATCGTTTCGTTTTCGTCCTTTAATTTTCTGAAGTTCGCGCTGCTTCATGGTCTAACAGGTTTCGACCGGACGGAGTTCAGAACAGTTTGGTAAAGTAATACGTCTTATGGCATAAAATCACAGAATCAGTCGCATACCGCTCCTGCCGGGTTTTTGAGTAGTGACAGAAAGCCAAGTCGAACTAAAACAACGGGTTTGATCGTGCTGTCTCAATAACGGCGCAAGCCGAAGCTGATGTCTTTCATCACGAATGGTTCACTACGTTTACCATAACTGCATATGGCCTACCAAATCTGCTACTTCGATGCAAATTTCGACAGTTTCTTCCATTTCAAACGTTCATTCACAGAAAACTAACCCTAACCCGTGAAATAATCTTGCTCCGGCAACTACTTAAAATCCTCTTTGATGTAGATCTCATCAATAACGCTCGTTAGCAGCGTAGTTTCCGGTTGCGCGTCTTGGTTACACTCTACTGGCATTCGTCCCGGTTTGGGAAGTTCTGCACCTTGTACATATTCAATCCGGATTGTTTCTCTGGATGAAACTTCGCGAAACATCAAGGTTTTAGCCAAGTGGAAATGTTCAAATTCCGCTTAATGAGTTTTTGTGCATTGTTCCCGGTTTTCGTACAGCTCTTTGCTTGGCTTTTGGAACCATCCATTGAGAATGATATATATTCATGATTTCTCGCGTTTTTTTAAAGAGCCAATAAGCATGCTGTCAAAATCCACTTTGAGAGGAAATTCTAGACAAACGATTAATCGCCGATTATAAACCACAGCAGTAAACGAAAGAGAAAACTTTTCTCTTTCATAAAACGTTAACATCCAGTCTCGACGAATTACGGTTTGTCTGGAATTTTCTCTCATAGAGAATTTTGACAGTATGCTTATTGGCCGTTTACAAAAAACACGCGAGACTTTTCCCAAAGCGCGATGTGACAACCCAGGATTTTGCATGTGAGTGAAAAAAATCCTCGTATACGGTTTGCTAATTTTCTCCATCTGGACAGGATTCTCACTAACAAGGCACAATTTAGCGGATATAAATAATACACTCTAAAGATAAACTGGGAAAAATTGGTTAATTTCAGTCAAATATGAAAAAAATATGGGGAGTGGGCGTAGCGTAGTTGGTAAATCGATTGCCTTGTACGCAGCGCACCTGAGTTCGAGTCCCGACCCCGCACATAGTGTTAGAAATTTTTCATAAGAGATTTTTCTAACCCGAGAAGGCGAATGACCTTAAGGTTAAAACCTCTATAATCGAAATAAAAAAATATGCTCGTTTAAAAGTGTCGCAATCATTCTCGACTCATCATTTATAAAATAATAAGTGTATTACCGTTTGCATTTCTGTTTCCATTTCCGTGTTTGAGTGCAATGGAGTTCCGATTTCAAGAGTCATTCTCCGTAATGGTACTCCAAGAACTCAGTTCGCAGGTGCCAAAATAAAGTTCCCAGATTTCAGTGGTCTGTTCTCATATCATAGTGCACCAAATGTCTGTCGAATCGTGCAGTATCAACCGCGTCATCAATTCATACAAGAGGAAATAACATAGCAAAGAAACATATTTTATACATTTTGAGAAAGTTTTAAAAAGAAACACGAGTAAACATCATTCCTAATTTCTTTATTCATAATAAATCAAGAAAAAACTTAAAGGAGATTTCTCCTTGATATCTGAACTGATTTTTTTCAATATTTAGATTTTTCGCGAAATGACGCACTTTTGAGTGAAAAAACTTGTTTTGATCCACTTAGTGGTACAATTGTGCCTTTCTCATTTCTCCCAACTATGACTCTATGGACGGTTATGTTCAATATAATTGTGGAAATGTCTATTACATTCTTAGAACACTTTGCACTTAAACACAATGGCTCGAAATTAATTTATTTGCCGTGATTGCAATAATCACATTTTGCGGTATTTAATCGTTTGAGTATTATGATGGAAGAGGTACATGGGGAATTCCTATGGTACCACACTAATTAACTAATGTCAGATCGGGATGAAATTCAACAGCAGCCAATTGATACATTGCATCAAATATTTCAAATTTGAAAGATGGTGGATATCGGTAAAGAATTTTATGAGCAATAGGCGTGAAATTAATGATGAACATTAGCAAGTTCTCGAGGGATCAAGAGCGTCCTACGTGGCCAATGTGATCAAAGCGTCTTCAGCCTACAAATCTATGTAATTTAACACCAATATAAATAAGTGTTGCATCATCTAGGTATCATGGGGGTTCCAATTTATATGGGGATTTACTTTATTACCGCACGTCTAATCCAGTATCTCCGAAACCGGATGTCGTATCAGTAATAAATTCAATAGCGACCTATGCCTTTCATTTGAGACTAAGTTTTAGAAAATCGGCTCGATTATTTTCAAGTAACCGATGTGCGATTGCTGGTAGCATACATACACATGCACACTCATAGGCACACACGCACATATATGAGAAAGGTAAAATGTTTTATATGGGAATTTCACGTGTGATCGGATTCTTTTACTCAACTCCGGAACCAATACTTTGTTCAAACAAAATTCGATAGCAATCAATGTGAATACTATACCCTTCATTTAAGACCAAGATTATGAGAATCGAGCCAGCAATATATGAGAAACAGGTGTGAATCTAATCTGGGAACTTGACCATTTCCTCTAATTTCTGGGATCTTCAACAGTTCTCAATGCAGTCAAGGAGACTTTGATTTGCAACTAGTGGTCTGGACCAATAATTTCAAGCAATTTAGGACTTTAGGACAATTAGTTATGTATCTTTTATTGAATGAATGTACTAGGGTTCGCAGTACCGACCCTTTTTGGCAAGAACCGGTACTACGGTACTGAAGCTCTCAGTATCGGTAGTACCGGTAAAGTACCGGTACTCGAATATGTTTTTAAAAAATTCGAAAAAAGTTTCAAACTGAAATTGAATGCTCAAACTGATGATCTTATTCTCAGATGATTGATTTGTGCTGATCAAAAAACATGTTTATTGTTTTTAATTGCTTCGGCATGGCAAGACTTATTTCACAGAAGATATTTTTCATATAGGGCACCTTCTTTTATTTCGAAATCTGGGCCACTTTAAAATCAATAACTTCTAAGTGGTGAGATTTTCGTCGACTTGAACAGATGGTAAATGTATGAAACCCTATTAACAACAGTAAATCAAAGCGAGAATGGCAGTAAATTCGAGCAGGTTAATCGCATTTCCTCTCTTATTTTTATGTCGTTTGCCTACTATTCTCTAATGCATATCAAGGGTCCTTGCTTTCCTGTAAACTGTGGAGTTTTGCTGAATTTTCTGATCACCAATAATTGCAAATCGCCCCATCTGTAGCAGTTCACCAAGTCTAAAACTGTTAGCTACTAAATCGCTGTTCATTCTTTTATAGATAAAGGTTTAAGAGCAAACCAAATACAGACATTACTTAGACCATAGTCTTATTACGCGCCACCCAGTGAATAATGGAAGCCAATCAGAATGTCGCTAATAAAACTTTAACTTCTAGAATTATGATGATGATGGCCCCACCTCATTCCCAAAGGTGTTATCTCAACGATTTATCTAGAAGGCAAATTAATTTAATTAAACGTTAGCTTGCAGACCGATATTTTAAAACAGATCCCCCAGCAGAGTTAACATATTTGTCAAAAAATGTATTGTACCGAAAATACCAGTACTGGCTTTTGTTCAGTACCGGTATTACGGTACCAAAAATGGGTCGGTATTCCCGGGATTTTCGGTACCGGTATTACCGGTACCCCAACCCTAGAATGTACCTATTTGTATGGGAATTTCGCATGTGACCGCTTACTTCAACCCGTAACATGGGAACCAGACCTCCGATTCCAATGAAATTCAATAGCAGTCAATAAGGATGCTGCAGCTTTCATGTGAGACTAAATTTGTGAAAATAGATTGAGACATTTCTAAAGAGGAAAAGATGTGAATTCACTTCAGGAACTCTGCCACTTTCCCAAAGCTTCCAATTCCGCCGGAGGTTTAATTGGAAACCAGAGAGCTGAAACTATAAATTCAAGCAATTTAGATCACATTTTAAGAGTTTTTGCATCTTTTAGATAACATGCTGATACCAATTTATATGGGAATTTCATGCGTGATCGTACTCTTCAACTCGTAACTCCGGAACCAAAGGTCGGAATTGAATGAAATTCAATAGTAGTCTGAAGGAACATTGTACCTTTGAGACTAAGTTTGAGAAAATCAGTTCGGCCATCTCCAAGTAACCGTTGTGCATATTTTTGGTCCCATACGTACATACATACACACACATTCATACGCACACACACAGACATTTGCCGAACTAGACGAGCTAAGTCGAATGGTATAAAAGAATCAGCTCGCCGTGCCTCGGTTACAAAGTCGATTTTCAGAGTGGTTGTATAGCCTTTCTATAGGAGAAATGCAAAAAAATCTGTAAAATTAGGGTGAACGTATTAATGTGGGACACACTGTATTTTCCCATGGAACCAATGTCAAAAAAACTTCAAGCAAAGTGGGCGGAGGTCTAAAATGATCCAAATGATATAAATTTTGGCATCTGAATTTACTTTGATATTTGTTACAATAGGAGGACTTTGTGATTTCAAGATGAGTGCTTTTTTGCAATGCCCTAATGCGGGTGCGAGGGTGGCCAAGGGGGGGGGGGGGGGTATAATGAAAGGTGGAGGTGTTAGAGTAAGTGAGGGAAGAATACTACACCCAACTGCATATTATACCTTCGATTTAAGATATATTTTCAGAAAATCGGTTAGTTTATCTTCGAGTAACCGATGCGCAATTGTTAGTCATACACATGCACACAGACATACACACATACGAATAGACACGTTTTTCGAACTCAACGAATTGAGATGCATGGTGTAAGAGTGTCGGCCAACAATTTCAAGCAATTTGTAACTCATTTTAATCATTTTTGCATCATTTATACATATATTGGTTACCGGTTTAAATGGGAATTTCGCATATGGCCGCATACTTCAACTTGTAACACAGGAACCAGAATTACGATTCAAAATAAAATTAATAGCACTCAATAGTGATGCTCTGGCCTTAATTTTAGACTAATTTTGTGAAAATAGAGTTTCTGAGAAGCAGATGTGAATTCAACTCAGGAACATAACCACTTTCCCGAAGCTTCCGGTTCCGCCGAAGTTGTGGTCAGCGTAGATTTGATTAGGTATCAATGAGCTGATACTATAAATCCAAACATCTTTGAACACATTTATGAAGTTTTGCATCTTTTAGATACCATGCTGATTCCAATTTATATGGGAATTTCACGCGTGACCCCACTCTTCAACCTGTTACTCTGGAACCGGAAGTCGGAAGTAAATTAAATTCAATAGCAGCCTATGAGAACGTAGTTCCTTTCATTTGAGACTAAGTTTGAAATAATGGTTCAGCCATCTTTGAGTAAACGATGTGCAAATTTTTGGTCACACACACATACGCGCACACACAGACATTTGCCCAACTCGACGAACTGAGTCGAATGGTATAAGAGACTCAACCCTCCGGGCCTCGGTTACAAGTCGGATTTCAGAGTGATTGCATAGCTTTCTATAGGAGAAAGGCAAAAATGTCGAAAATATCATAAAAATCGACACGAAATTGTAAATTAAAAAAAATTAGCAAAAAAAAAATAAAATCCTGCGAACGCATATACCGTAAAAATTTTAAAACGATCCAAAATCCTTCGTTCGAGTTAAATTTCCGCCCAGTTCAATAAAGTTATTTCAACAAAATCGCGGGTTAAGTTTTCAGTTCACTCGGGGGATACATAAGAGGCAGAAATAAAAATTTGAACATTTATATATTGTTTTCGTCTTCCATATTTTCGGATATCATTTTAATATCCTTAAGCACATTTTAGACTAATAAATAAAAAATAGACTTTTCTGATATTCTACAGTGGTGTAACCCCTTAAAGTAGCATCCGTTCTTAAGAGCCTGTTTGCACGAGCTCATGCTCATGAAATATTCTTCAAGTCATAATTTTTCATTACTAATCTCTACTTTTGAATGTCTTGGGGATAGTCCATTGCAAAACTGCTGTACAGATCTTAAAAACGAAAAATGATAAACAACAATTGTAATTACTTTGTATTCTTTCGCCATGTCAAATTATTGTATAACGGACGCGGGAAAAATTAGAAACATTTGATAGCTGAAAGATATGAACTCTTATTGTGGATACCACAACTTCATTTGATATTTGACGTTTCTTAAAAAATACATTCACAAGGTAGGTTTCTACTTTATGTACATGGCCAAACAAAAAGTTTTTATTGCAAGCGAACGAACAAACGTATTTGTCCTCTTCTGTGTTCGCTTTTTTGCTGGTTGTACCGGTTGCTGGCTTAGAGATACTACCCTCTAAGAACGGTTGGTTTCAAAATCGTCCAATGAAGGACATTCGTTGGACCAATTTTGACATCGTCCAAATAACCGTTCAACGAACGTCCATCGTTGGACCCGTGTTGAACGATTTTGAAACAATTTTTTGGACGTCTCAGTGGGTAGGCACAATTGTTGTTGTGTGAATATTTGCTTTTGTCAGATGCGTAGATATTGCTTTAAAAGCCGTTGTGGTTTGGCATAAAATAACGGTGTGCTGTTGATGGTTATAGTAGGTGCACTTTTCTTAGCTGCTTCTGCACAAAGTTTTGTGGTGCAGTGTCTTTTTGTAGAATTGGCATATAGGAATCTGCCCTGGGTGCATGACTAGTGTCACCTGATCAAACGTCCCATTTTCGGTTGATCTGCATAAAACGGTTACGTATGTATGAATTGGTTTTTTCGGAGGCATTTTCAACAATTTTATGAAATGCACTTCTCCCCATCGTGACATAATTTTTTTTAATCACTATGTCAGGAGTGCTCGGAGTTAAATCGTGTAAGCGCACCTCTCTAGAGCGTTGCCTATATATACGGGGATGCAGTAGTTCCATATCAAATTTTGAATAAGGCTAATAAGATTTGTAAACAAATTTTTGTTTTGCTGATTTCTCTCATTTTTTTATAATTTCAACAAAGAAAACATTTGAAATTGGTTCTATCAAGGGTAAAGATGATGATTCATATGTATCTTTCATGAAATTTAATTCGGCAGCGGAATAATGAGCGAAATAAGTTTGTTTACAAAAATCTCATTGGCCCTTTTGAAGAATTAATATTGAGTTAATGTTGCCGCATTTGCGCTGGCTGTTGTTCCACGAAACGAATGACGGTGCTTGGTAATATTTGATATGGTGCATTTTCAGGGCTTTAACTTCTGCCAGATTCAGCACCAACTACACTTTTAGTAATTGTTTCACTTTCCGTGTATCTACAGCGGAACGAGTTTCAGTTTCTACTCTGGGCGAGATGAGAAGATAGAGTCAACCGCTAACTAATGGATATTTTTTGCATACATCGTTCGCTTGCGTTCGGTGTTCGACGCAAACCTGTAGGGGAACTGTGGGTAAGACGGACAGGTGGGGTAAGACCGACACATGGTTATTTTAGGGATATAACATTAAAACTTCAATTGTATTGTATATGTATCCTATCATTATGAGTAACCTTGAATTATGAAACACTTAGTAGGCCTTGAATACTGCTAAACATGCACAATTTAAGCAAATATTGATAATCAGTAGTGCAGTTTCGTGCGGATGTAATTTTCAAGTTTCCGATTTTAAGGTTCATCGACGAAAAAATCAATTCATTCGCTGATTTTTTCCTTTATTTCGATAAAGTAACTCTTAAGTGACATCTTCATGGAAAATAACAGGTAAGTTTATTTATGCGTGAATGAGTACAAACGTTGAAAAAATATGTGTACTGGTGGAGCAAGATGGACATTCTTGATTGATTCTATTGATTCGTCATATGAATGTCTCGCGTGTAAAAACGAAATTCTAGCAATCAAACGTGGAGAACCATCCAGTTAACTGAAGTCTCACGTGCAGTAGACTGCAGGATGTGCGTTAATGTGACCGAGACTAAGTACCGAATTCCTAGAACCTGGAAATGGTACACGATTTTGTGCAGGTCCCATACTATGGCTGTGTGTAATCGAGAAACTGATGTTTCCAATTACGCATTTAATATATATCCTTTCAGTTTCGTATAAGTGATTCTGACTGATCATTTGAACTGATTATATAGCTCTCTTTATGACAACGGCATAAACGATATTAGAAAATACACCACTTGCTTCAACTCTAAATCGAACCCCAAAACGTTATTTTTCACTTCGAGTTGAACGTAAATATTAAAAAGAACTACAATCCATTCAAAACCTTCGCTAGAAACAGTAAATTTTAATATTTTGAATTGTGATCATCCTTTCTGCAACATGTCCGTCTTACCCCCACCATATGTCCGTTTCACCAGCAGTCTGGAAAAAGTGACGATATTTCTTTGTTTTTCAGTTCTTTAAAAAATGATACTTGTTAATTTTTGTAACACAATCCCTCTGGGCACTCGAAAGCCAACATATGGAGCTACAACATAGAGTATTAAATGTTGACATAAACATTCTCTTACTATGTTATTTTTCAATCTATCCTTAATATGTCCGTCTTACCCCCAGTTCCCCTACACAAAGGCAAATCATGTTTGAGGTTGAATGCGTGCACGAAATGTTGTACACAGATGCAAACTTGTTGATGTCCATGGGTAGTCTGCTGCGTTCTGTGTCTTTATTGTTGTTAGTTCCTACATACTCAGGAATCAGAATATATTGGCTCAAATGGCACGTTCCTACATACTCTCACAACGAATCTAAACCGACTCCTACGTTAGACGCAGCTCATTGTTATTCCTAAAAATAAACCTGCGCAAAAGTTACAATCAGAATTTTGTCGGTTTTTCTTGGTTTCAATACGAGATAAATTTATGTAAATTAGAAAATTCTGATTTTATATTTTCAAATGAGAATTACGAGCTATATCTGCTACCTTCTCATTTTGCTTACAACAGAAGCTAAAAATTGCTGCACCGCTTCCAGAAATTTAATCTACTCGTGTGTCGCTTTATCTACATCATAGAAGAAAAATATCCTACTCTAACTTACTTGTCGAACGTGACCAAAAATGAGGGACAATAAGGCCACTTTCTGCTTTTGCACAAGCAGAAAATAGCCCCATTGTGGTCAAACTGTATTCCTGTTTACTTTTCGAGATGTACCTTAACATCATCTTAACATTCAAATAGTGAAAAAAATATTAAAAGCACAAATTGAGTAACAATTTCACCATGTTCGACATAGCGTACTGATTATCTTCCGTATGGCAGATGTAGCTATTCAAACAGGGTTGCTATGATTAATAATAAAATCCATTTGTTTTGAAGTCATGCTGCTTCTATAGTTAATAACTTTTCTCAGCGAATTTTCACAAACTTACAATGTTCCACGAATGTGTTCAGTAGAAGAATACATTAAGAAATATAAAGTGTTCTTATGAATTGCTTGATGAGGTGATTTTTGAAGAATTTATTTTCAATTTTAACCGATTTTCCATACTAATTTCCATATAAAGTTTGAAATTTTTGGAGGATCCGTAGACACAACTGATCGGTACCAAAATTTGCACAATTACTAAGGGCCATAAAGGAATCAATAGAGCCTGGTGGAGCTAAAAGTCAAAAATTGAACCACAAGTAACGCGAGTTGTAAAATCGGATATAAGATTAGCATCAACATCACTATTTGCCAGTATATATGCATTTCGAACTTAGAATTTTCATTCATGGAAATACGTTTCTTGAACCAAACCTATGGAAGCTTTCCTTCTTGTAAAAGGCGGGGTTGATTTATAGATATACAGCATTACATTGATGCTGAGATTAATTTGCACTACTCTAACCACACCCGATCATAGAACCGCAAATTTTATTATCAGCACTTAATGCACAGCAACTAGAAAATACCAAACACATTGGCTTATAATCCAATTTGATAAAATCTTTCCAGGAGAGATTACTGTTACTGCATACCTCCTGAAAAAAATTTCGTCGAAAAACTGAACTACAAACACAAGACAGCACAACAAAATATAATATCCGAATAATATGTAAAATCCACTCATGCGGTCCCGAATAAACTGAATGCGATAACCTGAGAGCCCTATGTAGCAGAAACGAACAACCTACAAATCAATGTGCTGTTGTACAACGATAAGCAGACATTTTCGATTATTCACAGCGAAACGATTTAACAAGATGCTAGTACACATGTAAAGCGGTAAGCATTTTCTGTTCAACCAATCAGTTTCAATTCAACAAAAAAAAACTCCAGGTACTCACCCGTATGCAACGAAAGTCTGTTCACTGGGAAAAAATCTTGTTTCCATGCTAATTAGCACGTTAAACATTGTTTTCCATATCCGATACTACTCGTTACCGGGTGAAAGCATATCAGTGATTCTCGACAGCGAGAATATGCTCATTACAGCGTTTTTTTTCACTTGCTTTATTCCTAACAATCGGTTAACGCAGAAGTCCGCCCTACAAGAAATCAGACCATATTGATTATAGCTCCCGAGGGCACATTCCTGTGCATCATCAGTAATAATTATTCATTTGTTGAAAGGTATGATTAAGTAAATAAGCAAACCTTCAACCACACTGTAATCGTAATGACCAAAGCTTGCACTCTACCTTCCAAATCGAGCTACAGATTAGTAGTGGCGAAAGAGACACGAAACGATTGATTGGGTAGTAAAATACCACGCGCCCCCACTGTTCTAAAAAAATATAAACCAATCTAACTATACCATACACACAAGTAATCTTAACAATAGAAAACTAATAAACTAGTACGAATAGCATTTACACACACACAAATCATCCATCTAGCCTATTAAAATGGCAACCAACTCGTGATGAGCTCAATTTATGAACCTCAGACGGAAGATCATTGCTCGTGCAGTTCGTCCTCTTGCTTTTCCGGCGAAATCATAAAATTAGTAGCAATTATCTTTTTTTGCCTCTTTTCCCCCCATTTTCGGGCCTGTCTGCCTACCACTGTGGATATGGATGTGTGTATGTCGGTTTCTCGAGCAACAGTGCCATTGCAGTTTTGCTCCACATTTGGCATCCTTGGAGCGGAGAATTGCTGTCTGGCTCACTTGACAGAGTGAGAAAAGTCAGAATGTTGACGATAAATGAAAGGAATGTTCAGAAGTCTGCTTTTTTTCGATTGTAACAAAGCAACAGTGCTAGGTAAAACGGTTGATTTTGTGCTGGGTTCAGAATGGTTCCGAAGAAATAGAATTTTCCCTGGATTTTGTAGACACAATTGTTATTTTTTACCTTCAAGTGTCGTATTGTACAGGAAGTAAGTTCGGTTTGTTAATTGTTTAAGGTAAGAACGAGGGGTTATCCCGCGATAATCCAATTTTTCAGATCGATAAATACAATTTCAACTTGGGGGCATTTATTAGAACACAACTTTGCACAATTCGGTTGACTAGGGATGCCAGGTGATTTATTCTAATGTTGAACATTTAAGTTACATACAGCAAAGACTGATTCAATTATCCTGTATCACATTTTGGACTTACTTTATATGCACTCAGATAGAGGCAGTCCACTAATGATATTAGATCTGCAGTAGGGAACAGACGAGCCTACAGGGCACAAGTCTCATGGGTCTGATTTTGGAAAAAAGTCATGTGGATTTTATTGACTTTTTTCAAATTTTTGCTGCAATGTATGGTTAGGGAGCATAGTAATTGATCATTTGCTGCAAAAGGTTTTCGTAGTAGTGACATTCGTTTTTTTTAAATTTTCTGAAAAAGTTACCGTAACCCGGCAAAAGGATTGGCTGGATAGTAGAGGGAGGAGTGGAGCTATAAAGCGATACATTAAGACCTTTGTAATACGCCCTCGCAGTTTATCAAATCTCATAGAAATCTTTTGTATCGTTTTTGGTGGTAACATTAACGTCAAATAGTGGTGGGCATTTATTTATGCTATTTGTTGGGGGAATTTTCGGGGATTTTTCAACAATACACCGTTGTTCTGGATGTTATACTAAAAGCTAAATGTATCGATTATTTTTGTTTTGTTTTGTATTCAGCTCACTCATATTGGTCACCCTAATTTACCTTTTCCACCAATCTTCCCACTGTCAACTACCTGACCAAAACACACAACTGTAAATGTAAGCTCATAATTATTTTTGCTTCTACTCACAATACTTCTCGTCGCTTATACTACTTACCCCGACTTCACTGGCATATGTTAATTCCGTGTTGTTCCACAATTAAATACACTTTAAATTATTCAATTCCACAAATCAAACGGTATCGGTCTGTCAAATCTTCTGTTGACATGTCTCGGCTTCGCTCTATCGTCAAAATCCGTCCGAGAGCTCGTGTCAGTCCTGCTCTCGACTCATCGCGCTCTCTTGCGATCGGGGGATACTCGAGGGACTGGTGCGATCCTCCGTAACATTCCCCAAACTCCTCCCCCCCAGTCTCGCCAGTTTGGCCGCGGTCGCCGTTTGATTCCGTCGGCAGTCTGTATCACCGCATCACGTATTCTTCCATCGCTTCCTTTCATGACTTTCGAACGACTCGACACCGAACCCAACCGTTGCGAATTTTCTCTTCAACGATGACTACCAAGTCTTCAACTTCAATCGGCTTCGTCTCTTCGAACCACTTTGTTCTGCGAGCAATAGTTGAGAGATAGTCTCGTACCCGTCTCCGCCAGAACTGCTTTAACATAGCTTGGCAAAGCTGCCAACCTCCTCTGCAAACCATCTTCGGCTCCATTTGTCTGGAGTTGACGACGCTTTCCGCCTCGATCACAATAGTAGACAGTGTCTCCTCGTTCAGAATCTTGGGCGCATACATCGCCGCCAGAGCTACTTTGGCCGACCTCACCAACCGTTCCCAAGCAGCTCTCACGTGCGGCGTCGCAAGGTGGGTTGAATATCCACCGAGTGGTCGTATTGGTGAAGAATTCTGCAAACTGTCCGTCAATGGCAATCATATTTTTGCGCAGCGACGGACGTTCGAAGGCCTTTACTCTGGCCACCGGAAGCGGCACCATGCGTTGGATCACCGGAATTCACTTTTTTCTTTGCACATCAGGCACTCCCTCGCTATCTTCCGTACTATCGCGCGCAGCGTAGACCCATAGAAGCGCTGCCTCACCTCATTAACAAAAGTCTCCCCATTAGCATGCAGGAATCTCCTGTGATACCATTCCAGCAGCATACGGGTGACTACATGCTCCTTTCATAGTATTATCGGAAATCGGGTATCGTACTCAGCGAATGAGGCTTCGGAGATCCTGGAATCTGAACGGATAACTCCAGCGTCGTCCATGGTGACAGTTTCCTGATTTTGCTAGTTCTCTCAAGTTTCTATCGCCTCATCTTCTGATGATCTTCCTTCGTCGTCAGTATAGCAACTTCATTGGGATCAGTCGGAAAATGGTTGCCTGTGCAAGTGACGGCTCTTGCTGCGTGATAGGCCCAGCTGGTGGCGCTTCGTTTCCAAATCTCTGTTGCAGAATCTTCCAATATTGGAGAACATACGCCACCGCTCGCAGTAATCGTGTTCAATTGGAAAAATGTTTACAATTGATGACGGTCTTCAAAATCACAGTGAAGCGGCAGGGCCGTATTTACTCGTCGGTCGTCTCCTCGGCAGGATTTATTCCCAGCGGCCACTCAGGCACACGGAGGAAAAACTCCCCGAACCATGGACTATCATCCGAATCCGACTATCTGCGGGATTCATCTTACTGGGTACGTATCTCCACTTCGCTGCGTCAGATTTCGACAGTATTTCGCTAACTCGACGTCTAACGCAACGAACTGCCGATATCTTCGATATTTCGCATTGCTCCATGCTAATACAGTCTTGAAGTCGGTCCACATGACCGTCTTGTCCAACTTAAGCGTGTTTCCGTTGATGATAGCTTTGCGCAGTCGAACTTCGTTTTCCGCTCCATTCAGTTCCAGCCTCGGAATAGAAAGCGTCTTCAAAGGAGCCCCCTTCGCCTTGCCACCCACCAATGCAACTCTGATCCCGCCGCCCGGGAACTCTGCACGAAGATACGCTACGCACGCATACGCTTCCTCGTTTGCAACGACGAATATCGAATGTTCGAAAAAGTAGCAGCGAGGAACGCGTATCTGGTTCAGATATTGGAACAAGGCGGTCCACCAGGTCCATTTCTCGTTCAACTCCAACGAAATCTGCTGGTCCCATTCTTCATACCTCCTGAATTAGTATATTGCCATGGACAAGAAAGAAACACAATAGTCCAGCTGGGTCAAACGGGCTCATCACGACCTTCAATACCTATTGCTTCGTGGGGTGATTTGCCTCAATCACTAGTGTCGTTGAGAAAGTGAAAACGTCTTCTTCTGGTTCCCAGTACATTCCAAGTACCCGTTCCATGGAGCAATTCTTGTCCAGCTGGATGCATTTCTCGGAAGCCTTCCCCGACCCGTGCCAGAGCCTCCTTGGAGTCCGACAACCAATTTCGCTGGTGAAATTCACCAAGGGAGTGGATGTGCCTAACTTCCAACGCTATTTTTACCACTTCCACTAAGCTGTATGCACTGTCCAAATAATCGTCGACGTAATGTTTCCGGATTATGGCGTTGGCCGCTGCTGAGAACCCTTGAGCATGTTCTTCAGCATTCCAATTTTTCACATGTTGCGATAAACATGGTGAACACGCGGTTCCCAACGTAGCGACATCCATCAGATATACTGTGGGTTCCATACTTGGGTCATCTTGCCAAAGCATCCGTTGTGCATGACGATCTTCCCGTCGAATTTTAATTTGAAGGAACATCTCTTTCAAATCCGCGCAGAGGGCCACCCGTCTCTCCCGGAATTCGAAGGGCACTGTCAGAAGAGACTTCAGAAGATCCGGTCCTTTCAATAGCATCGCGTTCAACGAAATATCATCCACTTTGACTGCGGCATCACAAAATATATGGATTTTCGATGGTTTCTTCGGATTTATAACGACACCCAACAAATAACAAGTTTGCCTGGGGTCCGCCTCCTCCAGTTCTTCCGGGGACGCATTATGGATGTACCCCTTTGCCTGGTATTCGGAAAGCTGCCTCACAATACTCTTGCCAATTATTGGGTCTTTCAAGATTCGTCGCTCCAAGCATTGGAATCGACGAACTGCCATCGGCTAGCTATCCGGAAACTCGAAACAATCATATCGTCACAGCAGTCCCGTCTCGAGCCGCTGACCGACACGCTTCGTAGTTTGCTGAAGGATATAGTTCAAACGTTGTACTTCCGGGGATTCTGGACATCCTACAACCTCGATACCCATACTTTCCACCAAGAAGAACTGTTTAACGAGACCATGTAGTGACCGATTATTCTGACACACGTAGATATGGAAGCTGTGCGCGTGATCCACAGTTTTGTCTTGTTTCCCGTACACAGTCCATCCGAGCCGCGACTTCGCCGCAATCGGTTCTCCAGGCTGGTCACTCGTATCTTGTCCATGGCAGTCAAGTGAGCATTGTCGTTACCGATAAGAATACGAGGCAATGCGTTCTCGCAATCTTTGATCGGAAAACGTTTCAAATATGGGAACGACTCAGCCAACTCAGCGTATCACAGGGACTGCCGTGGTAGTTCCAGCTTACCCACAGTGCGCACATCGCTCAGCGTGAACTTTGTCGCATCAGCTTCTCCACGAATCTTCTCAAAGCAATCCGCTGAGACTCAGTCTCGATTCGTTTCATGTTAGCTGTCCACTGCAGACAACGCCCAATTGTATCGCAATATCTTCGTCGACCAGCATCCGCGACGACCCGTCATCCAAGAACGCGTAAGTTGACACCGAACGGTTGTTTCAATGCTGCTCTACAGGGATAATTCGCAGGAGTGCGGCCTTGTCAGCGTAGTGATAGTTGGCAACGACGTCAGATCCTGACGGTTTGGGTTTAAGCTTCTCCTATTTTGACACAAGTTCACTCTGCGTCTGCTTTGAGTGTAGCGGTGAATCATGTAGAAGCTGGCATCCGTCGATCTCACACTTCGTGAGAATTCGGCACGGTCGCTTTCCATCAGCTCCCAAACCTATACGGTAAAGTCTGAGCTCCTGAACGGTCTTCCAAAGTTCGTCCAACGTCTTCTTGGCAAGCACACCGCAGTTCTTCTCCCGATGCTTTGGGTCTTTGCAAACCAGATATGCTGGATTGGATAAGCGCGGAGGTATATCCATAGCCTCACCCTTCCCCGGCGTTTTCGCTGGTTCCTTTGTGACGTGTGCACCGCAAAAATATTTGTCCTTGCCGATTTTGTCTAGCTTCGTAAGCCGCAATTGCGGTTGCGGTTGTCTCGGTTCGTAGTGTAGTGTCACATCATATGCCGCTCTAGCCAACGTCGACATGTACTGGAAAAACGATCAAATGTTCACCTCTTTGCACCTTTCTTTATACAATTACCAATCAAGCTTCATGTTCGCAGGTAACTTGTCCACTAGCTCGAACAATAGCATTGGATTGTTGAAAAGCGCATCATGACCGCCGGCTTCCAGGTAATCGCACAGATTTTGAACTGCCAATCCGTATCCGATAAATGTGTTGAGCCGGTCTTGCATCGGTCCTGGAACGCACCTTCTGCAGAAATGTGTGGTTTAACAGCTCCATTCTACCGTACAGCGTCTCAAGCGTGGCAATAACATGTGACACAGCTGCCGGTAGCAGTAAACGACTTCGTACCGCTTCGAATGCGTTCCCCTTCATACACCGCTGCAGTCTGACCAAATTCTCTGCATAAGAATATCGGCACGCGTCCGTCGTGTTGATATAAGAGCTGATGAACAGAGATCAGTCCTCTGGATTTCCCGAGAAAGTAGGCAGCTCTCTGGAGATCACCTCACTGGCAGTAAGCTGTTGCGGATTCGGTCCACCATGATAAGGTAACCGAGGTGGTTCATCCAACTGATTTGCGCTCTGATCCAGTTGTCCGCCCTGATTCCATGTCGGTACCCTTGGCATTGGTGGCGCTCCGAAACCTGATAACAAACGAGCTGTTGGTGCCGGCAACGATTGACCACCGGACCTCTGCGGTACGTGTCCACTAGGTTGCTCCGAAAAGGGATGCAGTTCGAATCTGAACCTCGGCATCGGGTATCCTGCGATTGGTGCTGGGATCGGCTCTGATTCACCGGCTATGGGTTTCGGTTGCAATAAATATCCGGGTCTCGATCTTGATACTCCGACACTCTTTACACTCACTTAAGTACCACCAATAACCGGATTGTTTAACAGAAGACTTAGAAACAAACCAATTTGAGTATTTGTCGGTGCAAAATTTAAGGGTTTCGGTTCATTCCCGGTCAGTGTGGGAGGGAAAGATGTGTATATCTGCGTCGCTAACTGCAGACCGCTGATACTCGGTAAGACGGGTTCTAACAATGGCTGGGGTAGATCATATGACATATGTGTGCACAACGGTCTCAAAAGTTCGGCCAATGAGACCCCCTAACGTAGATTGTACTGCTGTATCGTTCAGTGAAATACCTTCGAAGGCCTATCCAGAACGGCTTGTTTATCGCTAGTTGGTAGCTTACGGCATTCCTGTCTAGCGCCCGTCCCGGATGTCGTTGCATTCGCCGTCCGCTGAACAGCCCCAGTTGCTGTCTCTGTGGGTCTCATCATAGGCAAGCTCATAGCCTCGTACTGTTGACTCCACCACTGCCTCACTTTGCTGTGCGAACTCTGCTGTGAAATCGACTTTTGTCGTCATCATCCTCAGTTCCCAACTCCAGCTACTCACGTAGCCAAAAGGTTCCGTCCAGAGCTTCCGTTTCGACTTGCAGCTTAATCGCTGCGAACTCATTCTCTCGCTTCTCATGTTCCGACTCCAGACGTTTGAGCGCTAGCTTCTTCTGCGCTTCCAAATTCTCCATCTGCAGTTGAACCAACCTAGCTCGGGCACTAACAGTGGTCTTTACAGAACTTGTTCTGGAGCTTGTATCACTCGTGGGCCTTTCCACTGGTATCGGCGATGATGGCCGTTGACAGTTGGGACATGTAAAGGCTCGGTCTGGCTCTACGATGCTGTCGTTGACACCTATGCAACTGTTGACTTGCAATGGCAACAGCTTACCATTCGGTCTGTTTCCTCTTCGATACACGCCTGGCAGTGGGTTTTCTTGCTCCGCGCATTTTGAACAATCTTTTAGTTTGTTTGGTGGAGTTTTCGGGGTCTTTTCAGCAATACACCGTTGTTCTGGATGTTACGCTAAAAGCTAAATGTATCGATTATTTTTATTGTTTTGTTTTGCATTCAGTTTATTCACATTGGTCACCCTAATTCACCTTTTCCACCAATCTTCCTACTGTTAGCTATCTGACCAAAACACACAACTCGGCTTCGCTGGAAAATGTACACTTCGTGTTGGTCCAGACTTAAATTCACTTTAAATTATTCAATTCCACAAGGTAAACGCAAAGGTATTGGGCTGTCAAATCTTCTTTTGACATTTCTCGTTTTCGCTCTACTGTCAAAATCTGTCCGAAAGCTACACGCAGAATTTTATTTATGCATCGATAGAATACTTTTCTATCTGCCTCTCGTTTCTTCTGCTGTAAATTTTATGCATTGGACATATTCAGTCTATCCACTCATTGAATGCTTACTAGAAGTTTATGCATGAAAATGCATGAAAATCATAGCAGAAGAAAAGAGACGGGAATAGAAAGTATGCTAACTATGCATATTTTTGTTTCTCAGTGTAGGGTCAATCCTGCACTCCATGCGCCGCGCTCTCTTGCGACCGGGGGTACAATCCTCTATAACAGTATTAGAATAGTTACATACTTCAGTCAAGTTGTCTTCGCGTTCGAGATAATTGCTGTCTAATGCTGTGTTGTAGTGTCTGTCTGTTGTAAGTTGCTGTATTGAATCCGTTTATTTGTTTGGTTGTGAAGCGGAAGTTAATGACTGTGCGAAACGTTAATTTCGTGTATAATGTTGGTGAAAACATCATCATCTACACACAATATTAGCAAAACCATTTGTTTTTCTCCGAAAGTAGACTCAGAATTTTTGACGTAGGAGCACTTTGCAAATTCTACAGAAATGGTATGTAACGAAAAGTGGTCCAATTTTAAACGCATAAAATTCAGTCATCTCACGATAAATTTTCAATTTTTTTGCGCTTATCGCTCCGAAATATTTCTAAGAATAGATTCCAATAGATAAACCCAAAGATTTTTATAACACGGCATTAAAAATTTAAATAATGTACAACCCAGTCAAAATATCGCCCATTTACACACAGAAGGTAACGCTTCCCAAGTCCGGCACGACAGATTTGTGTACCTAACGCGCTACGCTTCTATGAATGACGTCATCATCGACTATTTAAAGAATGGATTTGGCCGGACAAACTCAGTTGCCTGTTAAACGGCAGGCGGAGCAGATCACTGCACTGTGTGTTTGTGTAGCTGATAAGAAGTCTGTTACACTGGCTGTGGAGGTTCGCTACCCAGTGCCGTCCAACACGCGACTGAGCTTATCCGTTCAAACACTACACTTTTATGTACAATCTCGAACACAATTATTCGTACACAAAATCGCTGGTGCATTCGAGCTCCATTTGCAAACACGGTTAACCTAGTGTCGTGGTACTAGTTGTCTCTTTCGCTCTACCCACCATCATCAGCGTTGACTCATTTTGCTTTGGGCGCTTGGGTTCAATGTTTGAGGTGAATGTGTAGGTAGGTAGGGTAGACGAGCCCATATTCATCTCATTAGTCAGGATGTCACTATTTCGTTGATACCTCGACTTAGGGCCGATTTCTTCACCCTCGCTTAGCGCTTAAGCCATGTTTAAATGTACTGATGAACCTGGTTTAAAAGTTAAGCGAAGGTGAAAAAATCGGACCTTAGAGTGACAGGATTGCATTTAAATGGGTTTCATCATCTTTGCTTTATTTATAAGAAGCAGTATAGTTAAAAATGTTGCCTTGAAATGCTCGCGTTTGAGCGAAGCGAAAAGTCGAGTACAACGTACCCTTATTCATCCTACCATTTGAGCTAATGCGTTGAATAGACATAGCAGATACTGCTCTAACTAATGTGTTCAAATGAGTGGGGTGAATAGAGGTGCTAAGATGAATTAGGGAGCAGTAACCCTATATCTAATTTGTTAGCTGGGTTACCATATTCAAAGATTTTTCTATAATATTACAGTTTTTCACGATTTTTGATCACAGATTACAGATAGCAAATTTTTGGCATTTTGATGAAAATTTCACAGATTTTCACAAATTTTTGGAAATATTGCGATTTTTCACAGATTTTTCGGAAATTTATTAGATTTTTTATCCTGTTTCAGTTATCACAGATGGTAAAAAGATATTTTTGACCGAAGCACAGATTTCAATGTGGCATCCCTGTTTGTTAACGGTTGCTAGGCGTAACCTGCATGATAGCAATCTGTGCTTTCGTTGTGCAAAGACGAAAACTTTCTTCGCAACAAATTTACGCGGATCGATGGAAAGCATAACGAAAGTTTATTATTTACGTTCAATCAATTCATTGATTCAGTTTCACTTCACGTGAACCATTTCCACTCAGCCTATCCTATTTTGATTCTGCTGATAGGTACATACTACAAAGCCTATTTATGAATGAATACACTGCCACTCGAAAAACTATTGCAAAAACGCATCTAAGTCCATATATAAACATATATTTTCGATTCTTGTATATTTATAGTTTCGATATATTATTAAGACTAGAAAAACTCTAGTAAGAGAACTGCGGAGAGAAAAACAGCATTTTTGGCAACGTATCCTCGGCATTGTATGGCAACACGTCCAATGTTATAAGGATAGGCAATGTGCGATTGGATTCGTTTTTTGACAGCTAAACGCGAATCCAATCGATCCAAAATGGAGTCTCCGCAGTTCTCTTTCTAGAGTTTTTCCAATTAAGACCACTGCATTCACTGTATTTGTATGCGAACTTTTGAAAAGTTACAATAACAGCAAAATATAACTAGAAAGCTTGATCTATACATGAAATGTGATTATATTGTCTAAAATTTGAATTTTCTTCGGCGGGCCGGGTTTTTTACCACAGACAATCGAAAAGTTTTAACAATTTTTAAAAGCTGATCTTGTGCTATAAAGATTTAGTGCCAGATATTAGTTCGGTCACAGTTTTCTGTCTTATTGCTTCAGATCTTCTCAAATAAGTTTAACCGGATTCGATCACCTACTCTAAATGAAATGACCTGATAACCAAGAAGGTTTGGTTTAATATGTAACATTCGATGTTGATTGGTTAAATTATTAAACTTACCTGAAATTATTTTCTTAGAACAGTGGTTTTCAACCTTTTTCGTTCAACGTACCCCTTTCCGAATATTGATCCCAATGATGTACCTGTTTCTGAAAATTTTTTACCATCATTTAGCCTATAAGAAAAAAAAAATGATTTTCAATTGAATGAAAACCATAATTTTACAATCAGAAACCTGTTCCTGAGCACTCTCAGTATGTATTTCAATGACGCACTGAAACGATATATAAAGACAAACATCCGACGGCAACGTAAGGATAACAAGTTTAAATTTGTCCCGCATAATTTTTCCCTACAATTGTCTAATTTACCCCTAGGGGCGAATTCACCCCCGGTTGAAAACCACCGATTTAGACTGTCTTCGACTACCTTTTCCATTTTTGATTTATCGTGTTTTTCGGAAACTTCAGCGCTAAAAACTTTTCTGACCGGTCATTTTTTAACCGATTTTCAATTTCTGTGTTCTGGAAAAAAAGAGAATTGATCTTCCCAACGGTATGTGTTATGTTCCTTTGTTTAAAATACTCGCCACGTATTGAACCCAGAATTCTTCTCTCAAACAAACTGAGTACTCGATAGCCTGCTTCCTTCAACATCCATGCTTCATGGCCTATTGAGCAACAGGGAGTATCAGTGATTTGAATAAATCATGTTTTGCGCGCATTCTTAGGTTATTGCTCATTAGCTGACTACGTAAACCATACTCGCAGCAGCAACATGACTTTTTCCTTCGTGGCTAACATCGTTATCAAATTGAACTAGTATTTGAAGATATGTATATGAATACGTTGTACCGTACCCCACCGATTTCCACCACGAAACCAACACGACTGCTACGTTCTCTACCAGCTACCATGTACTTTGTCTTGTCAGAGTTTATAGTCAGTCCGATTCTTGCAGCTTCCCTTTTAAAAAGCAACAATGTTTCTTCCACTGCTCTGTGATCATTACCAATGATGTCGAAATCGTTCGCGAAGTCAAGAAGCATGTGAGATCTCGTGATGACGGTTCCTTTGCACATCAGATCTTCGTAACGCTTTATTTTATCCTATCCAGCATCATACGAATCAGTTTAATCAGTTTTGTCGGGAAACCGCGCTCAAGCATTATCTGCCACAGTTCGTTTTGTTTTACTGTATCGTATGCCGCCTTGAATCCACAGATGATGAGTCTGCAAATTGTATTCCCGGAATATATCCAGAATTTGTCGCTGGGTAAACATTTGGTCTGTCGTTAACTCGGAACCCGCTTTGATATTCGCCGACATAGCATTCAGCCAACGGGCGCAGTCTGCCCAACATAACACGAAAAAATACCTTGTAGGCGGCATTGAGGATCGTTATGCCTCGGAAGTTATTAAGTTCGAGTTTACAGCCCTTCTAGAAGATTGGGCATATGAGGCCATTCAACCAATCCGACGGCATTTTTTCTTCCACGCAGATCATCCCGATCACGCAGTGGATTGCTTCGCACAGCCAATCACTCCAAACTTTTGAAAGTTCATCCGGGATTCTGCCCTTCCCAACGACCTTATCGTTTTTAAGCTTTCGCATAACTTTCCATCTAGAAATCACTGAACAAACAGAAATTGCAGATTTGTTTACCCCTCGCTAATCGCCGGGTCTACTTACTCAAACAACGTTCGCTACTGCACGAATCCAAACTTCTATAGAACACTTATTAGACAGTTTGTCTTATCTACTATGTTGGTACCGTACTCGCAATTCAATAGGAAAGAAAACACCTCTCCAACGGAATTTAAAGATTGCAAATACAATGTATACTTTTTGAGTTAGAGGCATTTAAAGAAAAACAAATAGTTTACAGAAAAGTTTAATAACTCTGTAACAGTTGAAATTTCATTATTCGTGTAGAATGATTTTTTCTCCAAATATATAGACGGCGCCGATTGAGTGGTAAGTGTGACCGCCACTCATTCTAGTTGCCTGGGTTCAATTCCAGCCGAGGTCGTTGAGATTTTTCTGTGGTGAAAAAATCTGTGGTCACGTCCAGGAGTGCCAACCTTCCAGATTTATCTGGATTATTCCAGATTTTCAAGCCTCGTCCAGACATACAGATTTATGTTTGTCTGATCCAGATTTCAGGGAATTTGTCCAGATTTATCCAAACAAAATAAGTTTCAAGAACTCTTCCTTGATTCATAAACCACTTTTTGAGAAAGCTGGAAACACAACATACCACAGTTTTTTCGCTGAAAGTTAACAAATTTTTTGCCGAATTATATCAGCTAGAAGTTCCAGCAGTCCAAGATTCTAGAAACTCTGAGATTCAAATTTAATCAATGTGCTCTATGCTGAAAATCAAGCATTTAACATTTCCAGATTAGCAGTGAAATCAACGAATTTTTAGTAATCTGATATATTTGCTAATATACAAACATGTTTCATTAGTAAAATTAGTAAAATGCACATTTTCCTAAAGAATTTAGGTCATCCAGACAATTCCAGACTTTTTAAAAAAATATTGCAGATTTTTTGAAAAAACACTTGGCATCCCTGGTCACGTCTTCCTTCGGAAGGGAAGTAAAGCCGTTGGTACCCGCTTTATGAGTTTGGTAGGTGTATATCTAGTCCAGATAGTGAAGTCACCTCTCTGGCGTCGGTAAAGAAGAAGTAGATTCAACTTCTATACTCTTACTGACAAAAATATCCTCCTCCTGTGATACTTGTGGAGTGCGCAGTAGTGTATACAGCATCTAGCAAAAGCTTTCCTTCCGCGATCTACGTTCGGGCCTGGCCTGCGCCGGTATTGATCAATAAACACTTTAGGATTACCAGGTGTTGCACATTGAAAGATGTTTCGCTACTTCCCAAGCAAAATTATCTACTTATTCTCTGTGAAACTTCAGCTAGTCCAGATCGATAACGGAGTAGCAGCCAGGGATGGTCACACAAGCTCAAGCTCAAACTAGAATGATTTTTCTCCAAATATGATCCTCTATCACCCAAAGAGAGATTCTTAACCATGGACCAAGCAACTTGTATATGATAAAGCTCCCTGGTTTAATCCCAACAAATTAGTCTGCATATTCCCACTACTATCTCGCAATATGTATATAGTTTTGCTCTATCGCATCCATCATCCCGATCCTCAACCTTTTCAATCGTCAATAGTCGCCAAAATAATAAAAATTCAATCGTTTCACCTGCTCTTGATTTTATCGTGACTAATGAAACTTGAATAATTACTAAACAAATACTATAGAAATTTATTGAGTAGGAAATGCCGCCCCCTGATTTTGCCGCTCGGGGCGGTTGCCCCCTTCGCCTCCCCCCCCTTAGCGCCGCCACTGAATATCAATATTATATTGTTTTAAGCGAGACTAACAACTGTTTTTGTTTAACCGGTGTGTGGATAGTGCAGTATGCGTTGGTCCATATATTTACTACAACGTTTTATATATCATAGAGAACTTTTCATTTCACAATTCGAAATTTAGTGAAAATCAAAATAACCAAAATAGGAATTCATTTCTAATGCTAAAAATCAATAGGAAGTGGTTGGTCCGAATTGGAACAGGCTAGGGGTAATTCGGACCTTTCATGTACTTTTTCGAATAACTTTTTTTACACAAGACAGTACAAAATCAGAAAAAGTCGGCTTAGAAAACAATTTGCGCAATTGATCAGACTTTCAGGAAAAAATATTTATTTGTGAATCGATTGACACGTTCCAGTTCTATAGCTCATAAACCCTTACTAGGTCCAAATTGGCCAAGTTCCCCTAGTAATTATTACTCAGATGCTTTGAAGGAGCCAAGTCTACTTAAGTACCGAAAGATTTAGTTCACAGAAAATCTAAATTTCCGAATACCGAATATTAAAACAAAGATTTACTTTAAACAAAATAACAAAATCCAAGCACACTTAAGCGTAGGGATGATCAGAAATCAATGGGTGGTACCCCCGCACCGTTCAGTGTTCAAGGAAATCGAATCGACTCTCCCTTTACGCTGCAGCCAGCCCACTACAGAAAATCACGTTCCCACTCGAGCGCTACAGCTCGAACGCTCCTAGCATCGGACCAGAACGATGTTGCCCTTCAAAATGTCGTCTTTTTTTGCTGTAGTTTTTGCATGTTTTTTTTTATTCGTTATTATTTTCATTCTCCAGCCCATCCTGGCTTTCCATTTCATTCAGCTCGTTTTTCAGCATAACCCCCTTCACCTTTTGGCTGGTGTAACATTGCCAAACCGTGCAGCAGCAGATTGATATGTGTGTGGCATACACATTAATATGCTGGCATAGCCAGACGGTGATTATGCTCTCGACGAGTTTGGGACTGACTAGTGGACTGGTATGTGAGCGGTGTGAGTGTGCGAATCTGCTGGCAAGAGTGCAGCATAATTTTCATGGTCAAAGTAATTTAAAATAATGTGTTCTATGTACCAACCGAACCGGCAGCAGCACTTGGGCGACATACATGGCACGGAAACGTGACGCTGCGCTCTCGGGAGGAACACGTTTGGCATGCGAAGGATGATGATCGCACAGTGTGGTCGAGCTGGGGAAACTGTTGAGAAATGTGCAGTTTTCGGCACATTTTCCGGACAAGTGTAGCATCAAAGTAAGATATTTTGAGGACGTTCGATTAGGTTTTTGCGATGCCGTGTGTACGTGTACTGTCGAAATATTTCGAATTTTTATTAATTTGTTTACTACTTAACAATTTTGTGTAAAGCACAATTATTAGTACTAGAATCTTCAAATCACCATGTAATGCAATAGCCCATAAATACTCTAAAATATGGTTTTCATGCGGAAGCTACTGGACTATTGTAATTGTATTTTTATAGGGTGGTCCCACGACAAACACGTTCAAAACATCATGTAATTGATTTTGGACCAGGGAGATATTCTGAACTTTAAAAGAATCATTAACGATGCTTCGATATTCAATTAAACAACGACACAACCGATTCTTGAAGTACAAAAACAATTACTGAACTTAATATCCCGTCACCTCAAACTATCTGAATAAAATAAAACTATCTGAGCTAGTTCTACGTTTCTATTTACACTGAGACTAGGAGGGATTAGTCTGAGCTGGAAAACACGGCTACCGATGTATGAGACGAGTGTCTGATCTGATATATACAGCTAGTCTTGCGAATTGAATTATGAGTCATATGTCAATTTCATGAAATCAGAAACCATCAACTTGTAGTGATTATTTGGCAAGGATGTTCTGAAATCAATCATGATTTGCAAAATTATATTGAGTTTCTCAACGATCTGTCAGATATTCTCTTCGCTATTCGCTAATATTCTCATGTTCTTTAAATGAAGCATGAACTTTTAAGTGACATTAGACAAAGTGAAAAAGAAAAATACTATAACTTTACAAAAGAATTAAATTTTTAGTAACGTTTCTCCTTCGAAAAACTTATCAACGTCAAAAAAAAGTCTGCCAAACTGCATTCTCAGCTAAAAATCCCTTGCGATCATCGATCGTCAGATCTGTGTATTATTTATTGAACAACGTTACAGGGACTCGAATACCTACATCAAGCACAGAACCCGTCGGAATTGCCTATGTGGAACGATCATGTTCTTAGCGCGATAGTACATAAAACCGACATATCTGCGCCGAAGGTTCTTCAACTTCTTCTTCCTGCTCGATTGCCCCAAACGCCCTCTTTTTCCTCTGGCTTCCTTGGTATTATATACTTTATGCACATGCATTTTTCTTCCCATTGTTGTTGTTGTTTTTCACCACTTCTCCAGCAGACCTCGAATAATGCAGTTTTTGTGCAGTTTCTTCTTCCCACCGATGCTGCCAATGTCATGCCGGTACGATCCGATGGTGATGATGATGATGATGATGACGGTAGTTTCCCTCCTACCGGGGTCTGTCCTTTTCCGAATGCAATTTTCCGTCCGCTGATGGTTCTGGTCGGCAGGGTCCCATTGTTTTAAGAAACGCGACACATTAAATACAGCGGCCCCCTACTTCCAAACCCCTTCCCGGGCACTACGGAAAGTGAGGCACTACAATTTGCGATGTAGTGCCTACGTTCGTGGCGGATACGAGAACGGTCCAAAATAGGGGGATTTTTTCCGCGGTAGGTACCTACTTTGGGAAGGTTTTTTTTTTGTAATTTTTATTGGCTTATTTTTGCACTCTTGGCACGCTGTTCTGTTCTGATGGTGGCAGCTTTTGGCGTGTCTGGTGAAGCGCGAACTTTTGTGAATTACATGCGATGGAAGTATTAATTTGCAATGCACATATAGAGCCATACGTTCATTTGTAGGGGCGGGCAATTAAAAAAAAATACGACCGTACAGCGTTGGAGGCGTTCTGTTTTTAACACAAGTTGGGAAAATTTAACGGCACATTTCGGCCGTTTTTTCGGGGGACACTTCTGTGATAATGTGGTAAACAATGGTTGGATTTAAAGTCCAATGACGCGTGACAATTTGAGAGAACACTAAAACACAAAAATGTTTGAATTGAGTCAAAAGCTAATGTACTTCCACTGAGTCGAACGCTAAATTCACTTAAATGTCTTCTTCGTAATTCTAGTCAATAGTAGTAGGCTGAAGTAGTAAGATGAAAATTGTGGGCGCTGTCCAATAAAATTAAAAGAGTAAACTTCATTAAAACTTCTACCCAAGCAATAAAAAGATCCATCTCACGTATGAAGAATGATTTCCTGGCTATTATTGTTATTGTTACACGCAGGGCCGTAGTGTGGTGTTCTAGCCTCCTTGGTGGAGTTTCAGTTTTGCGCCCCTTTGGTGTTTTCGGCTCCTTTTCAGTTCCACTTTCGAACAATAATTTAATATGTGCACGGAAATGGTACATTTATTCTGACTTACTTGACTAAGTTTATAAAACAAATCAAAATTTGAGCGCTCTCGTAAGGTCGGCGTCCTTCGCGGTTGACAACCCTGCTAACTGCATGCTACGGGCCTGCACAGATGAAATGCAATTGTTTAAAACTGTTGCATTTGTCAAAGCTAGCAGCATTGTCAGCAAATGTGCCGCGCACTTTACTTGATAAAAAAAGATTCGGTTGAAAATCTTTGGAAAATACGACACTTGCATACCTCCAGACTGACCACAGAAGGCGAAATACTCGGATGAATAATTGAGCTGAATTAACACTTCAAACGGAAAAATTTTATCCAATAGCCATCAGTGTGAAACACTATTAAAACACTAAGTTTCGCGAAATTTGAAATATATGTTGGCTAAAGATTTGTATATGTAATATCATCTTTGTGGTGTTTGAAAGCGGACAAACATTTTCTCGGGAGAATTTGTGAAATCAGTTGACGTTAGGTGTTTGAAGGCGAATGGCGTAGCAATTTTCAGGGAGACTTACATGCAGATCGGTTAGCTAAGCAGACGACCACAGATTTGTCTTATTATTAGTTCTGTAAACAACCGTTATAATTATTCCCGATGGCTGGAAACTCGTAAAAGCACTGAAAACTCCAAATTCTTTTGGACTTTCTTTAACTGTCGCTCATCTCATGTAAATTCTAGCCGCCAACCTTGAACTGTAGATTCATGAAATCCGTTATTGCTAGGTATTTGAAAACAACTGAAGGAGCATCTAGTTAGTAAACTTTATATCAAGACCACTGAGAAGACAATTGTTTGGAACTGGGACGGTTGGCGGATTGTTGATTACGGTATATATCATGGGATTTGAATTACTAGTCCGAATGCCGTTACGGCATTGCTTTTGCACAAAAAATTAAGCAACGATTCTGGCATGTAGCCAGAGGGGGGCTAGAGGGCTAAACCATATACCACGTGGACAATTTGGGGGAGGATAGGGGTTACGAGAAAGTCCACGCTTGTCCATGGGGAGTGGGGTGGGGGTATCGGATATGTCCACGTGAACTTTTCATTATATTTTTGTCTTGTAAGAAAATGAAATAAATTTGTATCGTCATTGGTGTGAGCGCTTGCCTTCAAATTTTTTGAGAATTTTGAAATATTCAGTGTCCTTATAACAGCATAGTATGTAATCTGCCCATAATCGTAAGTCTGTCCCATGTTATATGGGATTCCCTATCTACATGGGACTGACTTGCGATTATGGGCAGTGATGGTAACTATCATAAAAAAATCAGAGGAAATCGCGCGAAACAAAAGCTGAGAAAAAAAAATCTGTCTGACTCATTTGATTCAATCTACACTAATTTTGTATTTGATGAATCTCTAAAACGTAAATATAAAAGATTATAATGTCGTTCAGAAATGAGATATTTTCTTGGAATTATCACAAAAGACTAAAGAAGTGTATGATATTCTGTGGTTGAAGTTTGAACGATTTTCATTAAGTCCTTCTTCGCCATAGTAGTCTAACACATAGTAATTTTTTCTTTCTGAAAGTTTTTATTAAACCACCCGAAAAAAAATTAGAATGTCCACGTTGCAAGTAGGGGTTTGCCCACTACTCGGGTTCTTGTTTGCCCGGCGAACCCTTCTTTTCAGGGCGGCCTAGGTGCTTCTACAGAATTTCGGATTTTCGTTTCACAAGAAAAAAGTGTAAACAAACAAATAAATTAATAGATTTACCGACTTTTATTCCACCAAATCTCCTCTGCTGCACTCTGTCAATGAAGTTGATTAGCTGCTTCTGACAATGGCGGAAAGGCGGGCGGTTTCGTCCGACCGGCCGGGAACACAACGGCCGCGTTCTCCTGCTGGTGTCGTTGGCTGCTCCGGCAGCGGTCCTTGGCTTTTAGCTAGGGAGGTGAGCTTGGCTCCTTTGTTGGAACCTCCCTAGCGACGTTGGCGACGAATCGCCGGAACGTCTACTCGCCGTAAACGATCCCGGAAGTTACCGCAGTAAACTTCCCAGGGGGAACCTTTGTCCGCCCTGCTTCGTTCTCCTTGGCAATTAACTGTGGAGGAGAGCTTGGCTCGTTCGACTGATCCTCCACAGTGAGAACAGCACTGGTGTCACTTGGGTCCTTTTAATTTAGCCGGGGAAGCGAGTAGCTCCTTAGCGATTAGCTTCCCGTCTCGGCGACCCTACACCAGGACTTTTTCGTATGCGCGGACCACACACCGATACACTGACGGATTTCACTTGGCGTCACACGCGCGCACTGAACTTTTGTTACGGTGGCGGGAAACTGTCCCGAAAAAAAGGAATAAATCTGGAACGTCTGTTCCTGGCTGTGGTCCGTCACTTTCTGTTTTTTCCTCGATGGCCGCCTTCCGCACTCAACCAAAACAAACTGCCAACCGCCTTGTCGCACAGCTGTCAACGATGAGCAGCATAACCAGTGCACACGAATTTTCGCAAGAGAAGAGCGGTAGCCTACCTAAGCCCTATGATACTAATTCACAAACATAAAACAAAAATTATCTAACCTATCTGTACGAATGAAACTGTCCACAAACGCGAAAATGAACAAAAAATTACAACTAAATGTGAACGGTACCGAACAGCGGTGAGCATAATTTTACGTAAACAATACACTCTACGAAGTGTATACGCAAAAAAGGGTATATTTCCACCCAGTGCTAAATTGTTACCCTGGCGGGTTACAACGTGGATATCGTAGGGAGGGGAGTTGGTGTAAAGCAATTGTTCACGCTTGTCAACGGAGGGGGAGGAGGGGATTAAAGCGAAGGTTTTTTTGTCCACGTGATATATGAACGGCCCCAAACTTTTTTTTCGATGACTCTTGACAAATTTGTATCTTGTTTGGTTTGAACAAATTAATGGGAGAATGTTGAGGAAGATTGTTATTTCGAACCACGTCAAGTACCTCAAAATTAATAGCCAGCACCATCATTGAGGACAGTAGTGACATCAGTAGACTATCACGGAGAGCGACCAAAATGTTGCAACTGGTTGAATATATAAGTCAATAAGTTGGGCTTGGGATTATTGTTTCGATTGTATATTTTCAGTATGTGATAGTCTTTCGCTTTATTTTTGTTGGCTGTGGAATAAAATGAAAGAGATGATCAAAAATTGTGGAGAACAGAGAAAGAAAAAAGAATCAATAAAGTTAAATCGACTCAAGAGCACTTCTTCTATCTTTTCTATACACGCAACTGCTTCCGGAATTGCTTTCTGATCGTCTCATTTTCGAAAGACGCTTACGTCTTCGTAATCCGTAGGACTTTGATGCGGTAGGGGCAACAGCTTTAAATGAAACTATTTCCCAAATTGTGGTAAAATGAACCTGTAATTAAACAGACACTACAGTTTTATTCAAATAGTCGAACATCTTGCAATCCTTGTGGTAATTGTGGAAAAAAATTAGAACAAATTATTTTTATTCAAAAAAACACATCAATTACTAAGCAGATTAGTGTCAATATATTTTCTTAACGAAGTGACGAATTGACTTGAAAAGTGTAACCGAAATCGTCATAGAAAGTTGGCCTCACACCTTAGAGGAGACCAAGGCTAGTTGGCGGTGTTTTCAATTTTCGTTGATTTTGATTGATCTTGCAAAATAAAATAAGTTGCATGAAGGGGCAGACTGTTGGCAACATCAACATCGTTAATGATATGCTGCAAGAATAAGCTTGTCATTAACGTGGCCAAATGTCAAGTGATAACGTTACAGCTTTAGCGGCATCATTTTGACGAGAGTCGATCAGGTGTGCGATTTGGGAGTGCAGTTGGATGCAAAGCTGATGTTCGCAACGCTCGTTGATCATCTCAAAAGCTTCGCGTCAATTTGGTTTTATTTTCAAAATTGCTAAAGACTTCAAGGATCCACTTTGCATATAAGCTCTGTACTATTCACTCGTTCACCCGATTGTTGAAAACGCCTCAGTGATCTGGTTTTCACATCAAGTTGGTGGTGCATTAGAATCGAGTGAGTGCAGAAACGCTTCGGCACTAAGAGGCCTGCCATGGCGAGACTCAGTTAATCTGCCACCATATCCGGATAGGTGTCATTTGCTGGGACTTGAAATATTACAAAGTCACCAAAAAATTCAACAGGCGGTAATTATCACAAAACTAATCAACGGGGAGATTGACGCTCTAGAGATAAATTTTCGTATACCAAATCGATCACTGCGAAACGGAACCCTACTTCAACACAGATTCCATAGAATCGCATTTGGATACAACGAACCGATTGTTTCATGCATTCGCGCATTTACCGCCGTGAAAGAGCTCTTTGAATTTGGTGAACCGTCCAGTCGCTTTGCCGACAAAATTAGACGATCTGCTGTGTTTTGATATTTTTTAATCTGAAGATTTGTGTGTACTAGGACTTAAGATGATAATAACGAAATAATAAAAATAAAATAAAATCTCTAAATTTTATTAGATTTTTTGATAGATTGTCTCCATTTCCAACAAAAGTATGTGATGCGAAAAGGCAGCCAACTTACCCCAGCCGCGGGGTAAGTTGACGGTATGTATGGGGAAAAATGGCGGAATGCCAGAGCATAAGCAATCAAATGGAAATTCAATTACATCAGTGGTCCTTATGAAATGTGCCGATGGTCATTTAAATAAAAATGTATATTATTCGACGCTTTCCGACATTTATTCTCAATACACCGACATTTTGACTTCGACGCGTACTCCATATTCAAAACAAAATTTTCGAAATTCTTCAGGAGATTGGACGAAGTAAATGTCCCCTGCATTGACAAGAGACAAAAGAAAAATTCTTACCTTTAAGTGAATTCCATGACTATTTGATGACTATTTTCGCACTCTAAATAGTACCGCCAACTTACCCCGCGTGCGTCACCGCCAACAGACCCCAGCCGCTTATCTATAAAAAGCTATTTGAAAAATAACTTTTGTTTGTGGACAGGTGAAATATCAATACGGATACTAAAAATCCGGGGGTCTGATTTGACAGGCCTGGGCCAGCCTTGAAAATAGTTTCATTTAAATAAAACAAATCAAAGAATTGTGATCTCATGATTCCATAGAACTGGTAATAATGGCAAGACGCTTGATCAAGAAAATAGAAGTTGAACAGTTTCTGCGCATCTGCAAATCAGAAGCTTTAAGGCAAATTTCGTCATCCTCTTCGTTCGAACATTCTACTCAGATATCTCATTGTCTAGCTCCGTCAAGGATTGTCATATTCGATTAGCATATAAATTCATACTTTGAACTCTTGAATATCAATTGTTATAACGAAAGTAAATTGTAACTTGTAAATAAATAATAAAAATCAAATTCAACATCAATAACCTGTCGATATACTAAAGTCTTCTTTGTGACAACGAACATGGTTTTTAAAATTATTAGTTCCTCAAAATCTCAAAATCAAAAATCCTGGCTACGAACCTACAACGATACTCTCATGATCTGCTGCTGGTAGAGGTTTTTGTGTATTCTTTTTACCATCTTTACCATTTGTTATATCTCTCGTAAATTCTGTATCTTCCTCCGCAACTTTAAAATTTTGACTTTGCGCCTGGCTCTAGGCCCATGTATAAATGAACAATCCTGAAAAAGACACAGCTGGTGAAATAGATGTCGAACAAGATTCATCATCGAAGACTACTACTTGTTGTAGAAAATCATACACACTGAACTCAGTCGAACCATAACTGATCTTCTTTCGGATCAAAGACCAAGGAATCTATAGATTTCGATATAAGTGACACATAAATATTCAACCGTAACAGATATCTCGATAGCTATTTTATAAAGGATTACCGCGTCTACATGCCCGCCTACAAAGTTGAAATTGACAGCGTGATCACCGATTCAAGATTCAAGGAAGATAAAATTTCTTGAAAAGCTGCAATTTTTTCTCAGCTCGAGAAAGCACTGATACAACGCTTAAGTAGACAGCCTCTGATGTTAAAAATTCTAGACGAAACGAAAACATTCCAGCGCTTGCAAGAGCACCAAAAACCTCAAGTGGCTCAACATTTCAACCAGATGCTCAACTTAGTGCAGGAAACAGCGGCCTTAAGGTACTTTGTGTTATTGTGGAACTCCTCTAGTCACCGAAGATACTTAAATTTTCACGTTACGACATTTATTTCGATTATAGAAGTATTAATCTCAGGGTCACTCACCTCATTTTTCGTCTTGGGAAAATTGCTGTATAAAAATCTTCAACCCTAGATGCGGGGTTTAAAATCGAACCCAGGTGAGCTACGGACAATTGCTTCACCAACTACGGTAATGCCGCCTTCTATTGATGATAATGATGATGGTCCCACCTCATACCCCCACAAAGGTGTGAGCTGAACGATTTATCTAAAAGATAATTATAATTTTAAATCATAACAAAACCAGTTAACAAAAAAACGGACTGGTTCAATTTGCAGACATAGCCTTTCCTTCAAATGAACGTAACCAGATACATTTCGAATATTTCACCAACAACCAGGGTCCATCAAGAAAATTTACATTCCGGGGCGTACTTTGTTCGACTGAAGGATTTTTCAAAACCCAAAGTAAGCACGACTACCTGCTAGAATATGTCTCTGGATTTCTCTGATGGCGTTATTATCATCAACCATCTCGTTATCAGCACTGTCAATCGATATACTCTGTGGAAGGCGTAAGGTTTCTTCCTTCGAACCTCATGTATCATTTTTTGTATTTGACACATTTATGACCAATCCAATTCGCTGTCTCCATCATCATCTCAAGATCACATTTCGCAATATCAACGTCGTCGACGAAACCAAAAGCCTGAACAGACTTCTGGACAATCGCATCACTGTTGTCAATCCTCGTTCCTCCACACCACACATTCTAATGCGATATTAAACAGTAGATAAGAGAGCCCATCACCTTGCCATAGCCCTTTCCGAGTTTCAAAAGGACTCGAGAGTGTCTCCGATACTAGGACGTAATACATCACTCGATTCATTGTCACTTTGATCAATTGTGTCAGTTTGTCCGAGAACCCGTATTCGTGCATTATAAGTAGTTAATGATTGGATACGTAGTTTACCGAACATTTTGGCAGGGCTATTCGAATCACAAACATTTGATCCGTAGTAGCGCGAGCACCAGTAAAACCTGCTTGATAATGCCCTGCGAACTCCTTGACTAACGGCAAGGAATTTCGGAGAGCACCTTGTGGGCGGCATTCAGCAACGCGAATACACGGTAGGTGCAGCAATCCAGCTTCTCATCCTTTTCATAGATATGATATATTTCCCCCTTCACTATCCGATCCTCTGGTGAAATCTCCTCCTCCCAGATCTTCGAAATCACCCAGCGGAGTACTCTGGTCAATGCCTCTTGTACGTGTTTGAGCTGCGCACATGGCAGTTGATCATTGTCAGCGGCTTTATTATTTCTCAACCGTTCGATCTCCTCTTGAATCTCAGGTAGATCCGGTACTGGGAAACTGTCGTCTTGCGCAATTCTCGTCGTCTACTGCTTCGTACTTTAGATATTCTTCAAAATACTGCTTCCACATATCGATTATCTCACACTCGTTCGTGAGAAGATTCTCATGAGCGTCTCTGCACATGGCGGCTTGTGACACAAAGTATTGGCGCAAGCGATTCACCTTCTAGTAGAATTTCCATTTGTCGCGGTACAGCTGCTCCCTCGCTTCGTTATCTTGATCTTCATGTAGGGTGAACAAGTTCAATGCGCCCCCCTTAGGCAAAAATAGCTATATTTCAACATTCGACACTATGATCTCCGCACCAACTACTCTAATTTATTGTTATATTAGTTAGAAATTAGTACTCGTTTCATTTTTTATTAAAAACTTTCTGGTACAAGTATTATTAAACATTTTTCAAAGATGCCTAAACAAATTTTTTTCACCCAGCGCACCCCGATTACAGTGTAATATGCTCCACAATAGGATGGTATGCCCCACAGCAACCGATGAGTATGCCTCATAACAATGGGTGGGGCGTTTAAGGTCGCTGATGAGCTATTGTATATGCATGAATAATTCTACACGCACACATGGTTTTAAGGCAAGCTAAAAACTAAGATAGTAACTATAATATTCTAGTGAGCTACTCGAAATAGTTCTATCAAATCCGACTGTTTCTTATTGGTTGTAATGCTATTGCAAAAAGTGGGAACTTACATCAAAATAGCTCTTTTGAACCTCTTGTGTATACCGTTGTTTTGCAACCTATTAAAAATACCAAACTAACTTAACGTTGATTTCATGAAACGATACTGTTATCAGTCATATTTACTTTTTAGATAATTCAGGACTCCTGAGAATTGAAGAGGGGCATTTTGCTATGGTGGGCGTATTACCCTTTCCTCCTAGAAGCTTTTTTCGTCGGTATGTCTATTTTGCGCTTTGCTTCGTTCGGTATAGCACAGGGTTGCAGCGATTCATATATTGCTCCAACCATCCTCAAGAAAATCCGCTCTTCCGATAGTAGCGCTATAACTAGTTGCTGCGTGTATTTCACGGCAAAACGATCGTCTTGTAGTTGCTCGATGTTATGTCTCGACATCCGTGCCCGACGAATGAGCACATGTAGATCGCAAGTAGGTAGTTGTACAAATATATGCTCGCACTACGACAGGTGCGACTACTTGTGACGTCGTAGAAAAATTTTTCGTTGATTATAATGTGGTCAATTTAGGCCTCAGTTTGTTTATCAAGTGATCTCCAGGGTGCCCTAGGGATACCTTTACGGAGGAACAAGGTGCTTATTCCTCTCGGCTGCGAAGTTCACACATCGTTGTCCGTTTTCATTGGTAAAGGTGTGCAGACTGTCCGATTCGATAACCGATTTATACATTGTCTCCCAGATTATCAGGGCGTTCATATCGCCAACGACAAACAGTAGACAACTGTTATAGATACGCTCCAGCTGCGCGTAAAATATCTTTTTCTCATCCTCGAGTCTCGCTTAGTTTAGTATTTTGATGTGGTAAATTTTTCGTTTCGCGGATGTAAAAAAAAAAACAAAAAAAAATTATGCGGATTTAACTTGCTACATAAGTTAACTAATCTTGCTAACTAGTAGACATAGTTTGTTAGCTAAATTAAATTATCTCTTCGGATTCAACCAAACAAAAATTAGTAATTTAGATGAACGTATGCTTCTTAGAATCATTGTCAGTTGTAGGATTGTGAACCAAAAGAACTTCTCTTCATGCTCCATGCCATATAAAATTCAAAACAAAACTATCAACACTAATTTCGTCACGTAATGGGCTTATTTTGTACGCAATTTGCTGTTGTAATGCTAAATGTTCATAAAAGCCGTCAAACATGTTGTTGGGACATTTGAAAGGATTGTAAAATATATTTTTTTTTCTCATCCCCGGCCGCTTTTTAAGGGGGTTCGACAAGTTGTTACATATTGTGACATAGGGGAAGGGGGAGTAAGCTAGATCGTTACGTAACATGTTTTCACCGAAGAAAAAAAATTCAAGGAATTTGTTACGTAATAGGGACAGTTACCTAAATCACTAGGGCGAGCAGTAATATTTGAGTCACACTTTTAAAATAAGAGTATCAGGTCGTGTCGTTCGGATAAGGGTGGGAGTTTACAAGTATATAATACAAGCGTGTTCCGTTGTCTTGGGTAGCAAAAGTTTTCGTACGCACGTAAACAGAAAAATATTAGAGAATAGTAGATTAAAAAGGTAATTTGTCCCTGTAAGAAACCTTAACAAAAACAAGAGAAAACCGTAGAAAGTGGAATACATAATTGCATTAAAATTTATTTCCAATATAAATGATACTCAAATCGCTACCATTTTTCTATGCAACTGCTGCAAATCCTAAATTGCAATAAACATTTATCAATTAATAAGTTTCCCTTACTATTACTCTGTGTGATGTTTTTCTGTGACACTTTCCAAGAATTTGATAAAAACAATGACATGTAAGTTGGGTAACTTGTCTGATTTTTCTGTTGAAAATTGAAAAAAAAAGTTTTGCTGTATTGTCAAAGGATTTTTCGCGTCATAAAATTTATGGAACTAGGATAAACTTATCTGCATGAAAAATTGTTTTAATGCAAAAAATATCATATTCGAAAACTACGTCACTCTAAGCGTCTTCCTTTTGTTATAAACCGATTCAAGGTTGCCAGACCAAGTTATTTAACTCTCCAGATAACCTGCTTTTTCGCAAATATCAGAGCCTGGGCGAGAACTTCACAAGGAAGTACGGTTCTTGTTTGAAATCAGACTAGGATCGAATAAAACTCCAGCACCGGTGTTAACACGATTATTATTTCAACCATGTTTTTACCTTTATCAATAAAAAAGTATAGCAATTGCTCTGCAATTTTACTGTTAACCGAGGCCCGTTCAATTCAGTTCGGCGAGTACGGCAAATGTCTGTTTGTATGTATGTGTGTGTATGTGACCGAAGATATCACTCACTTTTTTATTTTCATTTTAAAAAGGCGCAAAATCAACAGAGATATCATTAATTTTTCGCCCAAATTCAACCAGACAAAATCAAATGATTAACCATTAGAGTGACAGGATAAAAATGACCCCTATCGGCCCACGCCTGATTCGATTCCTAGTCCCACCTGCAGTACTTGCACCAAATTTGAAGTAAATCGGACAAGTCTAGCTACCGGACCAACGTGCCTGAAGTTTGTATGGGATTTTTCGACAATTTACATAGAGAAAACCCACTAGCTCGCATTTTTGCGACCAGTTATTACTGTATGCATCGTATTATCACTGTAAGTGAAAATAAAAAAAGATAATTTAATTGTCTACAACTTTGCCGAAGACTATTTGTGATTTCGGCTTTGTTAAAAGAACTTATTAAACTTTCAGCGAAATGATGTCTGAGTCAGTTTTGCATGGGACCTAGCAGTACATGGTTGTGTATAAGTACCGTAAGATTTAACTCAATAGTATTTTCAGAAGAATTTCAGTAAATAATACGAGTCAAGTTTTGGTTAAAACATTTTAGTGCCACATTTTACCGCATAGAGGGCATCAACACTAACTTTTCAACGAAAAGAGATAGAAATTAGGTATCTTCCACAAAGTTTTGGAACAGAAATTTTGCAATAATTCTTCGGAACATTTTGATATTCTATCTCTCTTCTATGAAAAGTTAGCATTGGCGCCCCCTATGCGGTTACAGTTGGAACAAAAAATTTGCAACCAAAACATTACTCGTATTATGTGCTATATTTCGTCTGAACATACTATTGAGCTAAGCCTAACGATTATTTTACAAAAATGTATAGTTCGTGTGAATCGAGTACTGATACACAACCACGCACTGCTAGGCCCCATGCAAAACTGACTCAGACATCACTTCGTTAAAAGTTTAATAACTTTTTTTAACAAAGCCGAATTCACTAGCAGTCTTCAACAAAATAGTAGCCAATTAAATTATCTTTCTTATTTTCACTTACAGTGATAATATAATGCATACAGTGCCACCTAGCGGTAGTGGGTTTTCTCCATGTAAATTGTCGAAAAATCCCATAAAAACTTCTGGTACGTTGGTCCGGTAGCTAGACTTGTCCGATTTGCTTCAAATTTGGTGCAAGTGCTCCTGGTGGGACTAGTAATCGAATCAGAGATGGGCCGATTCAGTTTTCAAAAATTTATTACTTTTCTGGGCAGTCTATTGCCCATTTTATGATTGGAATTATGAATAATCATCTTTCCGTACAGGTGATATACGTTCATCAACACAGTGCGAAATGAAAGCCTAAAATAACCTAAATTCCAAAAAAGGACTAAACAATAATGACCTTTTCCTGGACCAGTTTCAAATCCTCCCCTATCGTCTTCTGCTGTACATCTAAATTCGAAAGTCCACACCAGTCAGTGCAGTGAGTCAGTCAGTGTCAGCACTCGAGCTCAGTCTCGTGAACCGAAATCAAATAAACGGCATTTCTCGGCAGCATCCGCGCGATCTGCGAGATTGAAAGTGTTCTTTGTCGTCTGATCTTTGGCCGCGAGAACCCTTCGTAGTATAGTTACTGCTTTTTTCATTTTCTTATTTTTTTTTTATTTCGCTAAGGCGCTACTCTCGCAGTAGTGCCTTCGGAAGGCGAACGATGGAAGATCAACCACCACTACCATTCGAGCTATACAGTGAAAGGAACTTGTTCAGGAAGGATTTCGTCTGGTTAGAGGGAAAAAAATCGCAATAAGCAGTGGAAGAAGAAAAAAAATTAAGTTAGCGTATGCCGTCGGCAGAGGCGAAAAGCTACTGCAGAATGCACTTTACGTGCTGAAGACTGAAAGAACGATAATTCCAAAGAATTCCGCGCGTAAATGAATGTATGCTTCGCTATCTTTTAGGAGCAATTGCAGTAATTAACTTACAAGTTAGGCCTTTCAAATTTTTGAACGAGATTTTTTAGTTTTGAATTCAAAATTATTGCAGTTTATCGTTCAGAATAAATTGATTCATACGTTGAAACATGAGCCCTTAAAACGTTCGTAATTTCTATTGAACCGATGTTGAAGCCATCAGGACTAACAGTGCAAATTCTGTTCAACCTCCAATATTTAGCAGAAAAAGAACACGTCTTCCTTTTCTAACCACGTGATAAGTGCTACTTACCACGATCTCCACCCACCGACCATCGTTTCCTCACCACACCAACTGGCTTTTATGCAGAACCTCACCCCCAAAAACCGCAGACCGTAGTTTACGCTACATACCCACACGTCGGTGAAGCCGATCCAGCCAGACATAACACAATGTAGGACCTGCGTCTGGTCCCTTCACTCCAGCATGAGGGATCCCAACCCATCCAATGACGCGACGGGCCGAAAGGAAGCTGTCCCAGCAAAGCTGACTGGTATTGGCGGTCATCTTTCTTAGTTCGGTTCTGAAAACCGTGAAAGATAAATAGAACTCTGCCTCAGTCGGGTAAATTCCTATATACAACGTGGTCAAACATTGCAGCGAAGGTCCGAAAGGGCCTTTGCCTAGAGGCGCTTGATCTCGTCTGCTCGTCGGTGTATGTGTGTATGGGTTTTGTGTAAAGTTCAATATTATTATTTATCTTTCTGTTTAACGCATGACGGCGGCGTTGCCAGGCGAAAAAGAAGCAAGCTACGTGGGATTAAGAGCTTGTGGGGCAAACTTATGATGTAGGAAGGAATCAAAAGGAGCGACTGAAGCACGTGGTCAGTTGAGTGTGTTTCTTGGGAGGAGCAAGTGTGATTTGCGTAGAACGATTGTCGGCAGGATGTACAAAACTATGATTGATTAAAATGCCAAAACTTAAAAAAAATTCTTCTCTATTTTTTGCAGATATGCTTCGAAAATTTTACGTATAACAATTACATAATTATTGAACTAAGGAAGACGTTCAATGATCGAGATTTTCTGGTAAGTGTTATAAACAATGTATAGTAGAGTAGAATATTCTAATGAACCGAAGCCGCAGCAAACAACTTTTTTTCTGTGCATTTCTATAACAAGAAAATGAATAGAAATCTTTTTGCATTAATACAATCTAATCAGTATGGTGCTCCCGTCTTCACGGCTTCATCATATTAATTGATACTTAGTCCGAAAAGCCAATTCCTAATTTACTACAAAACAACTTGTTTTCAAAGCCATGTACAATTTTTGAACATGTTCGATGTAGCCGCTTTCGATCCCTGCATGTCCATGTTGATTTTAAACAATACGTTCATAAAAAGCTACAATTATTGATTTATATAACAATATTAACTTTTATTTGACCATATTTTATTAGTACAATTTGTTGAACGGTAGTTATTGTGTTTAGTGTGATTCCAAAGTTCCGACTTTTTCCATTTCTATTGTTGTAGGTAAATTGTCTATTGGGTAACCGAAGACAAGCTTCTAGAAATTGAAAAAAAATTGAACATAAAAGGGTTAAAGAACACTCGAATATATTTTTGCCTTTTTCAACAGAAAAGTATTGCAATTGCTTTGAAAATCGACTTTTTAACCGAGGCCCATACATATACCATTCGATTCAGTCCGTCGAGTCCAGCAAATGTCTGTGTGTATGTATGGGCGTGCGTATGTTGCGTGTGTATGTATGTGTGGATGTGCGTCTGTGCGTGTATGTCAACAAAAATGTCACTCACTTTTCTCAGAGAGGGCTGAACTGATTTTGACAAACTTAAGGTACAACGTTCCCATCGGCTGCTATTGAGTTTCTAAGGGATCCAACTTCCGGTTCCAGAATTACAGGGTGATGAATACGATCACACAGTAAATCCCGATTTTTCGAATTCTACGATGAATGTAAAAAGGTGCAATTTTTTCCAAAATGTGACCACAACTGCTTCAATTTGCAGTACTAGGTCAATAACAGCCATTGAAGGTCGCTTTGGCCACATTGGCCACTATCATCGGTTCCGGTTGAAGTATCCAAATTCAGAATAACGATTATGTCAGTTTCTCGGAGATGGCTAGACCGATTTAACCAAACTTAGTCTCAAATGAATTTTGCATATTTGGAAACATCTTTCAAAATTAACAATTTTTTTTTATTATAGAAATTTTAACCGTAGGGTCATTCGCCTCTTTTCGGATTACAGAAATCTCTTTTTGGAAAAATCTTTAACCCTATGTGTGCGGTTGGGAATCGAACCCAGGTGAGCTGCGTACAAGGAAATCGATTTACCAACTACGCCATGCCCGTCCCCTAATTAACAAACTCACATCAGTTTCCCGGAAACGGTTGGGCCGATTTTCACAAACTTAGTCCCAAATGATAAGGCTAAGGCACTTTTTTCGATATTTTTAAAAACGATAGGTCACTATATTCGGTTAAATAAAACATAGACATAGGCCTACAAAATCAGCGGCTAAATTTGTATTTGAAGAGTATGAATACTGCACATTATTTAAAAATTAATAATACAAATAATAAATGCAATCCATTGACGTAATGCAGGTAAGAAAATGAGAAAGTGGCAAAGAATGTGATAAATCATGAAACCGTGGAAGGAAATGTTGAAAAATGTTGTTCAGCAGCTGCGTCGGGCTTTGTACTTCCAAATAACTTCTTCGATGTCATCGTCGTCGCCAAAGTGTGGAATTGATGTTGTGCATTCCGGCTTACATGGTTGCTTAGCTGTGCGACGATCACGTCGCGTTTCGGAGCATTTTTTTGGATTCCTTTTCCTTCTCTTTTTCGATTATGTTTTTTCGATTATCTACTTCAACATTTAATTATTACATTGTTAACTCACGCAATATGTCTGGAATCAGGAATCAGGATTCAGTAGCGTTTGGCTCAAATGGCACGTTGCCAATATTTATCGGAGATTTGTACCTTGCCAAGAATCGTCTTTTCGTCATTTCCCTGATAGGAAGGATTGGGGGAGTGGTAAGGAAAATAACGACACAGAACAATTAAAACAGAGCATTGTGCACCCCCCGAAGGATGCTAAACGATCTGCAGGTGCTAAAATAGCCGGAATTTCACTTCCAACCCCCGGAGGGATTTAGAATTTTTATTTAAGCAGTGAGCGGATATATCAACACCGCCGAGGGGATATTATGATGTATGCTTTGCGAGTCAATTTAAATGCCTCCGACCCGTCCCTGCGTTTGCGATTTCAAACTCTTCTACATAACTTTATGAGTCGAACAAGTTCGGTATTCCACCAAGGTGTTCCTCTAGAAGCACGCATAACCCGAAGCGGACAAGCCTCTTGGAATGCTGCTACTATGAGAGGGTTTTTTATCTACAACCTCATCCAAGTCACTTGGAGATTCAATCGTCGGTAGATACCAATGAAACCGAATCGCGAAGCCCTCTTCGTAGAGGTTCCAGTTCGTAGATATGTGATCACGATCTGAGACGATATCTAGTGAGATGTTTAAATGATCAAAGACGATAACGGCGGTTCGAGCTCGTTTGGTACGAGCCAGTTTGCCAACTCGTGCGTAATACCGTCAGAGCAGAGAGTTACATCTGACATCTCTTCTCTGCAAGCATGTGCAGCACAAATCTAAATCTTCTTAAGTATTTCATTTAATTCGGTGCCTCCCAAATTGATATCTGCGCTTCCCCAAATTATGTGGTGGGAATTTGCATTACTGCCGATTATGAGGAGAAACCAATTTCTGCCACAGTATGATACAACCCTTTTGAAATCGTCAGAATGGTTCATTATGCGAAAAATATGCCGAACATAACACGTATTTCTTGTTTGTGTTGTCAACAGTCATATTTACAGTGACAGCACAAATATCGTGAGTTGTGAGGTCGGATATTAAACATGCGTCAATAGTACTATTCGCAAGTATACATTCACGAGGCATTTCACGTGGATTTGTCATGCCATTTCTGTTGAAAGCTACGAAGACGGAGTTAAGTAGCTTTCCAACATAGAAGTTTCCTTTGTGGAAATACGGTTCTTGAACCAAAGCTATGAAAGCTTTTCCTTCCTGCACAAGGCGGGATAGAATCATAGTTGCTGTACGTTTATGCTGAAGATTAATTTGTGCTACTCTAACCATACTCGATTACAGCACTACACATTTCATCATCAGCACTTGTTGTACAGCAACTAGAAGATACCAAACACGTTGGCTTATAATCGCCTATAACGAACCCCGAATCGGGTATTAGGGACATGACCATCATTTGAATCCCACGATTTGCGAAGAAACAAACGTCCATTGTGTCAGACATTCGCTTAACACAGCAATGGTAAGACCCACGACACTCCGTGCGCGACTGACGTATTTTAGTCCTGCCAGCCATTCAGTAATCGGCACGAAGAATCACCTTGACTTGAGGACTCCAGTTTTTCAGTCGCCTCTTACGATATGAGAACAGGAACACAGGGGATCAATTCTTGGTTGAAATACTTGAACCCGCCGGATGCCACACGGCCTGTAGGCTGGTTTTGTCCGCTGAAATATAATAAACTGTTATCAACCTCCTAGTAGATCACAGCCGATAACTTAATTCACGCGAAATGTCTGACGCGCATTCATTAATAACGAAAACTTTCCTTTCACAGGATCACGTGTTTCTATGTATATCTCAATAACGTGAACGCAACCTTGATTGTTTAGAGGCTATTCTATTCTATTCTAACCCTTACACAGCCAGTATTAAAAAGCATCCTGGAAAACACCGCAGTTATTCTTTAGCGTTTTTCTTATCAACATTAATATTTCAAGCATATTATTTGTAATATGTCGCAAATATCAAAACGGCCAGGCCTACTGTGCAGACTTGGGTTAAAAGGTGTTTCAAAACTATACAGCAATTAATTTATTCATTTAATGAATAATTTAACTAACAAATCGTTTTGAATCTTGAATGAGGAAGAAACGAGAACAACCGTACCGACCGTTTCAGTTTATAGGGGATTGGGATACATCGTTGGGAGTGACTTGGCTAAGAAGTCACTCCTTTGGTTAATGTCACTCCTTTGGTCCTTGGGGATGAGGCAGAGGGATTTACTCCTTGCTTTGGCTAATAAGCCTACGTTAAAGCGCCTTTACTCGCTTAACCTTGATTGTTTAGAGGCTGACCAAATACTGGCACCATCTTGAACAGATACTATTGTGTTTTTTACGTCCTCTTCACTTAGTTTTGGCGTTTCTCGCATGAAATTAGGCACAATTTTCCTCTATTACACTATATTAGTGACCTATAGTATCCCCAAACGGCTGACCCATCGTGCCCCCATGCGTATGTTTCATGTTGATGTCCGCATTTTTGTTTAAAAACAAAAATATCGAGAAACCAGCACTAAACTTGTGCTCAGCATAATTTTTTACATAAGAAAAAAAATCACTTTATAGGTAATCCCATAAAAAGTTTTGCTGACTTGACAAAACAGTTTCGGTTAAAAACCGTTAGGAATGTCATTCCTTGCGGACCCCCAAATTTACCACATGTTTTTGTGGGTTTGTCCTTTGGCTTGTCTTTCAATGTATTATATCTCACGTCATTTCTGTCTCTACCTTCGTATTCTATGTTTTCACTTTGCGCCGGGTTTTAGGCCCGGGCAGAAACAAACTCTCCTGAAAAAACCCAGATTCCAACTACCCGTTTAAAAACATTGATTGAGCTCGGTTGGACCATATTTGAGCTTCCTTTGGACCAAAGATAATCCGCTAAGTATCGTAAATTTTTTGAAAGAACTAGTGCAGACATATTCAACAGTGACAGATATCCCGAAAGGTCGTCCAAATAAGTTCAGAATTGTGATATTCTGCCTAAAGCAAGCAAATGACGTTAGTGGCGACAAGGTTTGTTTAAAGGATTATCGCGTCTATATGTCCGCTTACAAAGTTTAGATCGACGGTGGGGTCACCGCTTCGAAACTGTGCTTGGATCTACTAAACCACGGGATTGGCTGTTTCAAGGTTCCTTTGCTTCAATGAGCAAAGATGTTTGAATGAAAATCGCACTGGATGGGACAAAATTGCGTATCCCTTCATACTCGCCTAGGGTGAACTTTGCTGTTTAATTACGTCTTTTTCCACAAGAATCGTCTGCCTGTTCGGCTGTTGTTCCGAGAATCGTGAGGGTGACTCTTGCACTGAGAATGCTGAAAAATAGTTATGCCTATTATGAGAGAGTCCGTATGATCAAGGGTCCCAGCAATCTAAAGCGTTCCCTTTAAAGACCATCTAAACACTCTTGCAAAAAAATTAAAAAGAAGCTACGCCACTCACTGCGACAAACCATTAGGAAGTATCACTCTGCTAATCCCCATGTGGGGATGAGTCAGTTAACACAATAGTTGGAGTTAGAACCTGACTCCAGCGAAAATTGCATTAGTTTTGCAGTCTTTTGTGAAAATATTAACTTTTCTTTTATGTTTAACGCAGGATTTCAAGTGAAAAACCTTTTGCTGTCAAAAGATTACAGAACTAACTACTAGGTGCACTGTACCGGGCAAAAGGAAGCGTACCGATTCTAAATGCACGGAACTTTATTTACAAGAGGGCAATCCTTATAAATTATAAGTGCAAATTTAAATTTCTTTGAATTGTGGAAACATTTCAAAGTAAAATAGAATTTTAAATTGCTAAATAGCAAAAAGCTGTTTTTACCAAAAATTAAATTTCATAGGTTTAAAATGCGTAAAATAAATATGGTAATAAATAACGGTAACTAGAATAGCATTTTAAATGATACTTGATACATATGTTTCCGAGATATTAGAATTGGGAAAAAATAGCAAAACCTTGGCTTGAATTTATCGATCATGCAAGAAAATTTTCCTAAGTGAACCAAGGAAATAATTTTGATTCCGACTACTAAGCATCTAAATGTTAAGTATGTTTAACAGTCTCAGCTGATCTCAGCCAGTTTTTCAGAGATACCCCAGCTTATTTGTTCTAACAATTCTTTTACGGAACGGAACACGGTAGACCAGCACGAGAAAATCCTTTCATTTTCGTCTCCGTGTGTTGTTGTCCTTCGTCAGGGTCCAACATTGACCCTGACCCCTTTGAGATACTCGAACATAGCACTGTATACTGTACCTACATACACGTAGGCCCATTTTCTGCTTTCTGTTCTCCCCTGTAATCATAAGTCATTTGTGGAAACCGTCATGTATAGTACTGGCACAGACTCAGACGATGTAGACGACAGCAAAAGCGGATGCATATTTTTACCCACTTCTTTTTACATGCGTTGCAACCGCAAACCGCCTGATCTGCCCGCAAGAATCGTGGATCCAGGGGGGAGAGCTCGGAGTCAGTCAGTGGGCCTTGGCGCAATTTATGCTTCGTTTTTCATTGGTGTCTTTCTGCTTTGCTTTTTTCTTCTTGCGATCCTGAACGCTGCCGTATCCCACGCTTTCCTTTCATGCCCTGCTTCATCTGTCGAGCTATCCGGTTTATTTTATGTGGCATAGCCTAGAGCTTCTGGTTGCCCTGGCTTTTATCCCTTCAACGATTCGTACTGCGTTTCTGACTCCCAAGCAGCCTCAGCCAGTAACAAGTTTCAAAGTACTTCCAAAAACAATATAAATCTTCCATTTCGTCTCATGAATCTGTCCGAAATAAAGTCAATTTCAAAGCGATTTATACATATTGATCGATCTGTGACTTAGCTGCAATCTATTGTGAAGTTGTAGGCTTGCTTCAACTGACTTTGTCTTATCTGACTGACTCTTATAAATATAGTTATTGCAAAAAGTTAAAACCCTGTCGTTCACTTTTCATCATGCATCTCGAGTGCCACACGAAAGGGCACTATGGTTTGGTAGTTATTAAAAGGTCGTATGAGCGGAAGAGACCCGACCATTGCGTTCTGTAACTCAGCTGCTCCAGTAATTTTCCCCACACCCTTTCGGCCGAAACGAACAGCAGCAAAGAAAAATCTGCAGACCAAACACGCAAGAAAAGGAAGTAAAGATCATTTACGCTAATCCCTTCAGCACGCGGACCGGTACGCGAACATGTGCATCGTCAGAAGGCCTTAACCTTTATCCAGAGTGGAATTCGTTCCGAGTGCCGCTAGTGTGGGGCCCTTTGGAAGCCGAAGCATTTCAAGGTCAGAAAGTGCATCTGCCTTCTGGTTTCACATCCTGCAATTTGTTTGCCATCTAATGCGCCATTTTTTCCCTTACTCTCATGTAGGTACAGCGTGAAGTATTTCCCTGCTTGTTTTTGTATTGGTTTAACCCCGGCATGTGCATTTTTGCTGCACAGTTACAACGAGGTTTTCCTCACATGCCAGCTCAAAGAAGACTTTCAAGTATTCCATCCGAAATTGGCGTGTTAAATGACACGGACGTACAAATGGGAGGGCAGAACGCCAAAGGGACTTGGGCTTCGGAGACGTCAACTGGTATGGGCTCGAATTACATTACAGAAGATCATTTTCCCTATGAAGGGTGTTAGAATGGGTTGTTTTGAGAACGCTCAAATAATTCAACTGATTCAAATCACCAATAAATGGAAAGTCGGTAGTTTTTTTGGTTGGCTTTCCTGTAAAATGTTTATTATTTTTTACAAGACATATGAAAAACGAGAAGCCAGATAGTTCTGCAGTTATGTAAATGTTAAACTTTGATAATTATTATCTAAAAGTAATTTTCATATTTCCCAAATGACACTACACGTTGATTACTTTGAACAATTAAAAGATGTGGAAAAGCTGAAACAATTACATACTGATACGCCCGTTTCGGAAAAAAACGTGTATTACCCCCTTTTCAAAGCCAGCCAATCAAGTGTATAACGGAAAATCCAAAGCTATTTTTTCAAAGATGAAGATAATGAGAGATTAATACATTGCCACTGCAGCAAATTGCTTGCAAGATCAAAAAAATTTCAGCGAATTTAGATTTTTAATTTTTCACTAATTTGCTAAGCAACAACGAGGTTTATAAAACAAACTTGTCTCCCCAGGATATGGTTTCTTCGTCCATCCCAATGCCACTCGGTTTGATATGCAACTCCGTTCAACGTTTTCTCGTGCGAGTTTCAGCTGTTACATTTCATATCACTTTCCGGTACGGTGCTTTTTTGTTTGGAATACAAAATAGAAGGGTTCAAAGTTATTCGAGTGCTTCGAGTTTCAAAATTATCTTAAACAAGCGCTCTGAACCGAATCAACTTTCCTAGATAAAGTAGAAAAAACGGCAATTGAATGCGAATGATTGCCTTTTTTTATTTGTTCATTTGACACGGTTTTGCGTCTGAGCTTTTCGTAACCAATGGGTTTTTACATTTACAATGAAAAGGTTAAAATGGTAATTGAACTATTGGTCTCCTGGAGTTAGCACCTATTAAACAGCTTGATCTTGTGCGACCACCTCTGGTTGCTACTAAATTTGTGATCGGTTCTAGCTGAAATTGTACAAAGAATCAATAGATGATAATGCCTGGGAATAACAAATCATTCTTCAGCTCCTGGTAATACAGATTTGTTTATTGATAAACAACGACATCGCCCAAATCCAAACGTAGTTCGGAATAGGAAAAGGAAGCAATGTTAACCCGACACTCCCAAACTTGCTTTTGTCAGAGGCCTTATATACTACTGCGCACTCCACAAGGGGTGGTACATTGTTAGTAAGGATAGGGATTCGAAACTAAGAAAAGGGAAAACTAAAAAGAAAAATAATTGAGAGTAGAAAAGAAACTAGCACGATTGTTTTCGCGACGAGAATATGAAATAATTTTGAGCGGCCTAAAATAAACATTAACTGTACTGGGAAACTTACTTAGCGTCATTTCCCAGTACAGTTAATGCTTATTTTGGGCCGCTCAAAATTATTTCATATGCTCGTCGCGAATCTCGTGAAATTGTAGTATACCATGGTATACTACAATTTCACGCACACGTACTTTAATATCAACCAAACTACTAGAAAGAGATTCCAGCAGGTTTATCACGAATAGATAAGAAGAATGATCAAAAATAATTTATTAATTTGGTGCGAAAAATTAGAAAGTCTAAAAGAGGTAGTATGTGAAGTATAAAGAGTCCGGTTTGCGTTGCTTCTTTTGGCATGAGGCAGGAAGCCGCTGGATCAATTCCTGGATTCTGCCACCGGATTCCTCACGGTCTCTAGGCTGGGTTGCCTGGGCAAGATAATAGTGATGTAAATCTCCTAGTGGACATCAGCCCCTGATGACACGCGTACGTGTTTTTACTAGAACAAGATTGCAGACATCAAAACGAAGCAAAACTAGTTCACTAATTAAAATCAACAATGTGCCAAAACTGGAAAATGCAGGAAATGCTAGAAATAAAGCAGGGACTGCTGGTTTTGTAGTATTTAATAATATAGTGCATGTACTATGGCAATTAATAATGTAGTGCATGTACATTTCAAAAATATATGAAATTTATCAGCGCAATGAAAAATGAACATGATTTATCATGCTGCAAAATGAATGCGATTCTTCTCGCGAATTGTCAAATCTCAACCGTCATACGTGATTCAACAGTCATCATTTCACTCAGACAAGACCATGCGTACCCCCAAGCACATTTAATGCCATGTGGATTAGGTCTGTAGTTGGACGAATTAAACACCAAACAAACAAACAAATAAGTTTGCTTGGAGTAAGGAAATGTCTGCTCGATTTGCATCACCCGGCGGATACGTGTTTCTTTACAATCTCATCAAATTAACAAACATTAAAAATTACATACGTCAAAATATGTGCAATTTTGAAAATAATTAAATGAAGACTACACAGAAAAAAATATTTTGTAATTTTAAATTTATTTTCATGCACATATTTGGAGCATGAATATAAATGTAAAATCAAGTTCCACCAAAACTCCACACGACTTATCGTGCTTTCTTCAACGAATTTCATTATAATTCTACAGGTGGATTGAAAATTACAGTTTCTTCAAACGGAAAACCAATGCACTTCAATGTATTTTTTACACGCATATTGCTGTAAATGAATGACATGTAATATTACACGAATGAAAGTGTAAAATTTTATGCTTTTTGATTCTACAATTGAGTGCATTGATTTTAACGTAATTTTCAATCAAAGTTTTGATTCAATCTTTGTATGTTTACATTCGTATTGATTTACATGTCGTTTAAATTTCATTATTTTTTTGTGTGTAGTTGCAATTTTACCTCTTTGTTAAAACTATTGTCCCCCATCTTGTATATAGAATTGTATCCCTAGTTTTAAAACACCTGAGAATTTTCTCATAAATATTTGTTCCCCCTTTTGTGTACCAAACTATATTATTAGTTTTAAGATAACTGTAAGTATTTCCTAAAAAACTATTACTATTGTATTCCTTGTTTTAAAAAATTTCATAAAAAAAATCTTTTGCCCCCTCTCTTGTATATAGAATCTTATTTCTAGTCTTAAGATAGCTGTAAAATTTTTCTCTTTAAAAAAAAATATTTCAACATTGTAACGTCCTAGTTTTAAAATATCCAAAATGTAAAAACAAAAGAATTTGGCACCGCCAAGCTAACTATGCCTATCAAATAAACGAAATGAATAAAAAACGGTAGTGGCAGCTTGCCACATCCTATCAGGGCTACACTAAACCTTAATGAAAGGTAAGAAAGATAGTGACCATTTCTATCGTTAGTTTCACTTCTTCATGCAATTATTAGTTAATCGTTTTGTTGGTGATAAAAAGCTTAATTTTGAGTGCGTAGCTGCAAACTTTTTTCCAGATCATCAGATTATTGGCAAATATTTCAGCAAATACCAATCTGTGTTTGCTGGGAACATTTCCCCGCATTGTGGCCAGATAAACCTTTTAGCCGAAGCTAGCCAGAATTTTACCTCTACTTATGCTTTGTTATCCATGAGAAGACATTCGCAGTAGTTCTTCAGAACCCAATCGTGCAACTTACGGGCGTGTGTTCTGGCCACTCATCACCATCAACATCATCGTGGCCGAACAATTCGGGTACTGCGAATCATGACCGAAAATATTTTAAATATCCATGTTACTTATTCTTGGGCCTAGTAGTAGCTAGTCTCTCTTTCGGCATTTCTACTACATGTCCAGCTCACTGTAGTCTTCTGTGTTTTATCAGCCTTCCAATGTCAGCATTTTTTGTATACTTAGTACAGTTCGTGGTTCATATGTCGATGCCATTCTCAATTTTCTATTGTTCTGCCAAGAATTGAACACAGAATTCACAGAACACAGAATTCTTCTCGCAAAGACACCGATAGTCTGCTTCCTTCAACGCCCATTCCTCATAGCCGTACAGAGCAACAGGGCTAATCAGCGATTTGTATACAGAAAGTTTTGTGCACATCTCTAGGCTACGAAATTTTAGCTGACTGCGTAAGCTATAGAAAGCCCTATTCGCAACCGATACTACGGCTATTTTTACGTTGACAGTTCAGTTGCCGATCCAAAAATCCTGCGCGACGCACAGTGGCACCTGTTCATATAAAGTTGTGACAAAATTATAAAAATTGGTTTATGTGACTAAAAATCGGGTTTTAAACTAATTTTGGGTCGCTGAATGCAATTCTGCTATCAATTTAGAAATTCCATAAATATTTTTTTCGACTACTTTTGTATAAACACATTTGAAGGCATTGGACGTTAAAGGGTTAATATATACGTTAAAATAGTAGCCATTCACATCAGATAGCATAAATGGTTGACAAAACTAATAAAAATCATAAATTTTTCAGTAATATGATGTTCTTTAGGCGACCAATTTGTAAGAAGATTTATGAGCTACAAGGCTACTTCGGCGCAAAAATGAGCAAGATGAGTCCTTAATATCTTGAAACTACACTAAATTTTGAGTCAGACTGATGATAAGTAACCCATGGGAGACCATTTCAAAAATTGGAAGACGTATAAAAATTAATTACTGATATGACATAGAATTTCTCAATTGCTTTTCCTTGTTGCAGAACAAACTTGAATAATTTTCACACAAAAATCTAATATCTGTAGTTTAGCATATTAATTCTTCTTTCCAAAAATCTCAAAACTACTCCAATCGGCCGTGTAGTTCTTGAGATATCGCCATTGGAAGTTCGAGGGTACGAACAATTCTGATGGATTGAATTGAACAGAAATGCTCGACATCATCTGTTTCAACGACATGTGAAAAATTCAGTTTTCATCCAATTACGGTACAATTTAGAAACGCTTTTATTCAAACTAGGAGAAAAATAAAATAAATATTAACAAAAGAATTACACGACATTCATTTTTGGGGTTTTGCCACTCGACGTGCCACTGTGCGACGTTTGCTTTAAACTTTCCCTGCCACACTTTTGTGAGAATAACCTATTTTGATTAAGACATTTGACATATGTGCAACACTTTCAACTAACTTTATTATTGCATACTTTCGAATAGTTGGGATAAAGATCCTTTCTCAGTGCTTATGCTGGCAAAAAATGCAAAAAACAATCCGTTTTTGCTATTGTTCTCAATGAAATATCATACAGCACATTTCTTTATTTTGACCTAAGTCCCCCTTTTTTCTATATGTTTAGGGAAATGTCGAACGGAAAATAGATTGTGATAACAGCATCACAATTAATCAATGATGGAATGGTTAACGCACCCAACTAAAGATACAGGAAGATCGTAGGTTTGATCCCTATAACTTTTGTCATTTATACATTGAGAATGTCAAAGCAAACAACCTCGTCGTTTTTTACTTCTGCCAAAATATAAAGGGTTTCTGGTGAAATGTTGAATTGATCATAGATAAATTTCGACATTTGGAGTATGGGCCAGAACATATATCGAAATGTAAGTGGAGGTTGGCCCACCACTTAGGTTATAAACCACCCGACAGGCAGACCCTAGATGACAGGGCGGCTAAGGTGCTTCTACCATGCATTTTTGGATTTTCGTTACACAACAAACAAATGGAAAACAAACAAATGAATAAATTTTGCCGTGTTTATTTCTTCAATCTCCAACTGCTACTGTTTATATGTTTCTGTTCAGTGGGAAGTGGGTACATCTCCTTCCGACCGGTCAGGATACCAATGGGTGCATACTCCGGCTGTTCCTTGACTTTCAGCTAGGGAGGTGAGCTTTGCTCTTTTGTTGGAAGCTCCCTAGTGGCGCACAGTAGGACGAAATCTCAATAGCCGGACATTGATATTTGTGATGAATCCATTGGGTATGGCAATTCGATGTCTTCGGAAAGATTTCTTTGTTTTTTGGGTACTTTGATATAGCGGTAGCAAACTTTTTTTAAGGGAGTATGCATTCAGATAAAAAATAACTTTCTCGGAAAACAAAATAGTTATAAAATGAAATATAAGAACTTATCGAGATACCCCTTTAATTAGAGTTTGTAGTTATAACTTTTGCATTTGATTTTTGACACTTTTGCAACGTTTTGGAAGTTGTGGATACTTCAAAAATCCACTTTTTGTTGAACATTGCAACTCGCTATCTCTTCTTTTTAAGGATTTATGTCTTGTTTTTGAATTTTTTTACTCTGACTTTTAGGAGCTCTGGCTTTTTTGCAGAGTATCAGGTAGTAACCGCTGCACCTATTACCTTCTTGTTCAGCAAGATATGTTCCCTTTTTTCTCATAAAAAGTTTATTTGACACGGCATTTGCAAAAGCTTTTTTACGCCGGGGTTTCTTTTTTACATATCATGTTACACAAGTTTTTAAGACTATTACGTTATAATAGAAAATCACTTCCTAATACTAACACTTAGAATAATCATCATTTGAAACATTTTTATTTATGCTCTATTTTCTTGAATTACATTGTAGACCTATTGATAGTTGTTCTGTAGTCTTTGTTTATTTATTTTTCTTTATTTATATTATTTCATCTAACTTAACCAATTGCAATAAATTGTGATTTGTTTGTGATTAGCAAAGAATAGAAAACTAGGAATATAGCGGGGACAATTGCATTTGAATATTTATTATTTTTAGGAAATGATAAATATTCATGTTTCATGTATGTAAAATCTCGTAAAGCGAGGAAATCACGAACAGGAACATAACGTGATTTTCTTCGGGCTCGTAAGGAAACTATTAATTGGGATCTGGCTTCACGATATTCAGTGCAAGACCAAACAACATGCTCAATGTCTTGGTATCCCTCACAGCAAGCACATTGATTATCTTCTGCGAGCCCAATATGGCGGAGATGCGCATTTAACGTATAATGATTGGACATGAGCCTAGACATCACACGAATGAAGTTTCGACTTACATCCATCGCTTTGAACCATGTCGTCGTTGACACTTTAGGAACAAGATATGTTCTATCGATGAATGTATAACTCATAAAGAGCAACTTAGTACAACTTCGAATACAGTACTGTAGCTATTTTTAATATTAATTATTCTGATGTCCATGTGTCAAACGAAACGTTAGCTTACATTTAATAACAAAACTATCAAAATAGAATTGAAAATGTTTCACTATTTAAAACTTTTGATCCATTAAATAAACACCTTTAATCTTAGCTACACTGTTGCTAATTGCTTCCTATAGTTTGACATTCCATTGGTTTATTATAGGAGATGCATTAGATCTATTATATAGCAACAAGATATCATAAATGATTAAAAAATTTAATATTTTTCATCATTTTTGTAAGTGAAACATTTTAAGTTGGATGAGTTGAGTATGGACAACTCAGTAAACAAATATTTCTCTGCGATATGCATAAACAGTAGAAGTGCAATTCACTAAAATAAAAAAATCGACAAGTACTTAAGACATTTTATTCGCAGTTTTTCTAGGCATCTCCTTATGTCGTTTTCGTTTGAAGCAGAAACTAACTCAGTTTCGGACCTAACTGCTGTCAAACCGTTTGTTTGAAGCCAGTTTCCAACCTAGGTTATGCGCCACTGAACTGAAAACCGGGTTGGGTTCCAACCTGAAATATATTTCGGGTTCGCTCACACCACCGCTGTTTGGCGAGAACCCAACTCAGTTTCATTAAAAACGTTCGTTTGAAGTAACTAACCTGGGTTAGTTTCTAGGTTCTCAATCGAAAACGACATTAGATTCATCTATGAGTTATCTATTGAATGATCATATATTGTTAAACTTAAAATATCTTTATGTGTTTTTTTGTCATAACTGCATTCGTATATTATGCTCCGCAGCTTGCAGTATACTGACAGAATTTACACATTGTAATCTGGCTTCTTAGTTACATACCGTTGTTTGAGAATGAAGAGTGCCTTGGCCAAGAATGAGAAATTAAGGAGTAGGGTGTATTGAACGCTTATTCACCATTCAAACTTCATTGTTGCAAATCAAATTGTGCTTCGCACTCTGCTATTTAAGATTGGTACGATTTTTATTTGCATTCCTTCACTCCAGGCCAATTTAACTCCAGTAGATTCAGCGAATATTACTACGGATCACGGAAAAACCACTTTCAGTAGCATTTCACTTCGATAACAGATTTCCAGAACACATTAAATATTCTAAGAATTCAATTTTTTTGGTCTTTTGGCTTAAGTGCCAATACCTTATTTAGGACTGGTGGTATCCAACGGGGAAAAAACGATCGGAAATGGTGAGTGAAGCTAAGCAATCATGTGAAAAAAATTCACCACCCAGAGGCGAGACTCGAACCCGCAACCTTTGAGACTCCGGCCCAATGCACTAACCCTTATGCTATCCCTGGGTATGGTGACATCCCAGAAAGAATATATGATTATCCCACTGGCGACGGTGATCGTACCCTGCCTGCAAAGCGAGGAATCACACACAACGGCAGCTGATCACCCCAACACATTTGATCTATTTAATTTCCCCGCTAGATACCAAGGCCCGGGTTTTTATAATCGTCTGATGTCTAATTTTTAGTTCATTACCCATCGTACTTCGGTGGGTGACAGAGCTAATGAAGACTGTCGATTTCTGGTCCCTTGCCCAGTGAACAGAGGTATGACGGGAGCGAACCCGCCCGTCGCCAGTGGGATAATCATATGTTCTTTCTGGGATGTCACCATACCCAGGGATAGCATAAGGGTTAGTGCATTGGGCCGGAGTCTCAAAGGTTGCGGGTTCGAGTCTCGCCTCTGGGTGGTGAATTTTTTTCACATGATTGCTTAGCTTCACTTACCATTTCCGATCGTTTTTTCCCCGTTGGATACCACCAGTCCTACATTAAATATTGTTTTACTACAAAATCGGATCAAATTGCAGTCTTGGGAAAAGTTTATCCTTACACCAAACTATATACAGTCGTGATTCGCTGGTTGGACCACACCTTCTGTCCAAATAACGAGTTTGATTCGATGGTTGGATCAACTGAAGGATGTCTAAAACTCTCCAAAGGAGACGTTAGTAGTGTAAATGCATCAGCTCACATCTCCAATTATTGTCAGTTTGATTGTCAAAGTAAATTTGACGTGAGATTTTGACATTCGGATACTTTTTAGTTGGGCAATGGCTCAAAAGGCGGAAGTTTAACTAAAAAGCAGTGTGTCAAATAAACCACACATTTTCACATCAAGGAGCCTGTTTCCAAAGGAGCGGTGGAAACCAATCATTGTTATGCACGTTTCTGGGAGTGAGTATAACAATCAAAGCAATCCAAGTGGGTTTTGACTCTTAGCTTTTCACTCCTGGTTTTGGCTCCTCCTGTCCACTCCGGTTTGTGATTCTTGTTCTGTCGCCTCTTATAGATCGAATTTAATCACAAACTTTGATAACAGGTCTTCAAAATTTGTATATTTAATTTCTCAATTATCCCAGCAGAAGGTGCAGGGTGCGGCAGCTGGATGTATCCTTTTTCAACATTGAACAACTCCGCCATTTTTTAGCCGTTTTCACAAGTAAACAAGTTTTTTAGGATATTTTATGCCATTTATTATTAAACAGGTTTAGAAAACAAGGTTGATTAAATTACCACACCCATTTGATACACAAAAAGCAGCTCTTTTGCGGCCATTTTGCATGAGATTGGACAGCATTTCGGGCATAATCGCAGCAATTTCAGCTCGTATATTAGCTTTGAGGTCGTCAAGGTACTTAGGTTTGCTAGAATACACTTTACTTTTCAAGTAACCCTACAGAAAAAAGTCTGGCACCGTTAAATCCGGAGAACGAAGAGGCCATTCCAAATCACCATTTTTTTGAGACAACGCATCCTGGGCATTTGCTCTGCAAGAACTTGATTGCGGTGTGGTAAGATGCCCCGTCTTGTTGAAAATAGAAGTTTTTCAGACCTTTTTTCTGCATTTGTGGACAGACAAAGTGCGCCAAAATCCAGCGGTAGCGTGCGTTGTCGTTGCCTCTTTAAAAAATAAGGACCAATGATTGTTTTGGAGCACACTCCGGCCCAAACAGTTACTTTCTGGTCGTGCAGTGGTGTTTGATGTATAACGTGTGGAATTTTGTTTATTTACTCCGCCGGAAAGGGTGAAGTGGGCCTGCTATATTTTTTACGATAAGCACGCAGTTTTCACTATTGAACGATCGTTTTAAATGTAAGGTGCTACGATTTCAGCGCGTTATTTTGGTGTAAATCGACTTATACCCAAAATGGTTTCAGAATTTTGTTTATCTGTCAAAATTGGCTGGAAAATGGCGGAGTTGTTCAATGTTGAAATACGATACATCGAGATGGCGCACCCCGTATATATTGAAGCAAGTCATTTGTTTTCAATTTGATTTTCTTTAACAAATATATATTTCTAACAATAATCACGGGCAAACATATCTCAAATCCGGTGTAAAAATGTTTCTGCTGAAGTGATGAAATCCAATAGTTCAAATGCATAGTGGAAGGATGCAAAACAGGTGTACTATTTATTACTGTAATTGCCTAAGCCTAGCCTAGTACGCTAACCATTGAATGCTGACCTTCGAGGTCTATCGAAAAGAAGCTTTCGCCATGAACTATACCAAGGATCTGTTTTGCTTTTGTGCTTGATAAAATGAAAATTGAAAATCTAAATTGAGCTCGGGCTTTTAAACTGTATGCTGCAATTATAATCTAGTAACCTGTTTCCACTCCTTGACGGTTTTCACTCCTCAGGAGCAAAAAAAACCATGAGTGATGAAATCATGGATTTTAATGATTTGTCAAACTATGGTTTTTTCAACGCATGCTGATTGGAGTGATTTTTGAAACACTGCTAAAAAGCGGTCCAGTTATAAAGTGACCAACCAGCGAATCACGACTGTATTTGTTTATTCTGGGATATACATCTTTCTGGATTTTTTATTGAATCTATTATTTGGAATTTTTAGTGAATGTAATATTTCCATCGCCGATTTATTTTCTTATGCAAACCTGAGAATTCTGGTTTATTAACCAGAAGCAACCAGCTAGCTCAGATTTGACATTATTCGACTAAGCGGTATTCCAAAATAAGTCAATTTTGTAATGTAATAAATAATGGTTCTTTGCTATATTGTCTACTTTTGAACAACTTGTTGTTAGAGTAGGTTATTTATTATAGGATTCGAGAAACGTTTGTGCACTCATTTAATACTACCGACTTAGAAAAATGTGCTAACTGAACTACATACATATTCAACTATTTGATTATTTGACTGTTTTATATTTCGATTATAGAGGTTTTAACCATTTCTGCTTGTGTTCGAAATATCTTAATTGTTGATTCTCCATAGTTCAAGAGGGGACAAAATAGAGTACAAAAACAAGTGTATACGATTTCCAGTTCTTTTATAATTTTTGTTGTGCTGGATGGTCAGAAAAGTGTTCACCTGTTTTATAAAAAATTTCGAAGTTTCCATAAAATCTTTCGAAAACGACGCGGATAAAATCGAAAATTCAAATTTATCTCGTATAGAGCCATCAATAACAAGCACCAATTAATAGTCAGCATTGTGCAAATTTAGTTGGATTGTCGAATATTTGGTGTGCATTCGAAGCTAGCTGCGAGAATGCAATGAAGCTACTGTTTCAGGACTGTACATCGAGACTGGTATACTGAAAGGAGACTATTGGAGGATCCAATCGGGTTGGATTGATGAACGATTAATTAATTCCGTTCCATGCCAGACTATATTTCTAGTGCAGAAAAATGCATTTTTTCTATTCTGAAATCTTCCTGCCAACAAAAACTTTTTCTAGTACTAGAGTGTGCTTCTAAAGAATGGGTTGGAATATTTTCTTCATAACCAAAATAATATAAATCTTCAATATTTGTAAAGATACAAAAATAGCGAAAAAAGATTTTTCAAAAAATCTGACAGAAGTTACGCTCTGGTTCAGCTATAAGTAGCACCATAAAATGTCCAGCTGCGTATTATAGTAACTTCTTAAACGGGATTATTTTCATTTTAGTGAACGCATTTTTAAAATATTCTATCGCGTGAGCCATACTCATATTCTATTCGTTATTAACCAGGCGTCCACATTTCGATTCTCTTATCGCATTTGGAATACTAATATTTGAAGCCCTCCAGAAGCGTTAAGAAAAATCGGATACGCCTTTTTAGCAAGAAATTGCATATGAGTGTTAATTACTTAAATCGATATGTCGTAAGGTGCTCTAATGCATTTAATTTAGGCTTTGGATTAAAATCTTATTTATCTGTATCGTCACACCATTCACAGGGAAACGGAGCAGAGCTTTCCATCACGACATTTGGAGCTTCCACCAGGCTGTTCTGTTCATTGTTATGGTAAATTCAATTAATTTATTCCGTTCCGTGCCAATAGTGGGCGTTATTAGGAGAGCTAAATACTATCACGGATTTAATTCGCTCCCTGGCAACAAAATTCATTGCTGTGCTTATAGCAAACGATAATCTAAAACAGTGTTTTTCAACCGGGGGTGATTTCACCCCCAGGGGTACGTCAGATTACGAATTTTTCCGGGAATAATTTCGACTTATTATCCTAATATTTCCATCGAATTATTGTCTCTATATTATAGATTCAAATAATTCGATGGAAATATTAGGATAACAAGTTGAAATTTACCTGGAATAATTCATAATCTGACGTACCTCTGGGGGTGAATTCACCCCCGGTTGAAAAACATTGATCCAAAAGATATCTTTGAGCATCTTTCATTGGCAACAGCTATAATAAAATCCGATGATTATAGACAAGCATGAATAGCGAAGAATTAATTTAATTTCTACTATCCGTCAGAAGCAAGTAAGAATGCTGTCTTCATTTTACTCATCTTTGCAACGAAGAGATAGAGAAATATTTTACCCTCATATAACATGAGTTTTATTTTGGTGCGCATTTTTTGCCCAGTGACTAGGAGAGCAGAGAGAAACCACATCCTCTCATTGCTGAATCCTCTTGCTTATGACAGAGCAAACCCTTATTAGATGCTCTGCTTTTAGCTCATCAGAGTATGGTGGAGCAACCGAGATAAATTGCTCAGTTGGCAGATGAGAATAAAATAGTTTCCTCTTTACCCTCAGGGGAACCAAATTTAGTTCACTTCACATCAGTGTTAGAATATTTCTCTCGGCTTTCATGATAAGTATCCATGTTTTATTTTCTGGGAATAGTAAAGATGTTTGAATTGGCAGCTCCCAGTTCAACATATTTCGAATTTTTTCTTGGCACAATAAAGGGATGAGTTGAAATATTGTTAAAAGGGATTTATAACATATGTATTGAATCAGAAAAATATTTTATTCTAGTAATTTTATCACAAGATGGCATCTGTGCAGCATTTTCCCCCTATGTGAGTTTTTTAGGTAGAGGTCAACGGCCTGAAAACTATCTCGCGTAATTTTAAACCTAGAGTCAAAAAAATGTTTCTTTTATTCCTTATGACAGTAGTAAGCGACTTACGAAGGATTTTTTTTCGATATTTGGCTTTTTCGCGAAATTGCGCACTATTAAGTGAAAAAACGCCGAAAATACCATTAAAATCGAAACAAATTGTTAATTTAACAAAAATTAAGCAATATGAAATTAAAATCCCACGCACGTTGCTGGAGAAATCATTTCGAATATGCTGTGAAAATTTCAAAACGATCAAAAGCCATTTGTTTGAGTTGCATTTCCGGCCAACTCAAAAAAGTGGGTATGAGGTTAACACAAGAGGCGTTGCGGAAGAACTGATAATTTGAGCATTTATATATCGTATTCGTCTTTCATTTTTTGGGATATAATTTTTAACATACTAAAACGCATTTTAGACTAATAAATAAAAATTCGACGTTTTAAAAATTCTACGGTGGTGTAACCACTAAAATGCCAATTAGACTGATTTAAAAGGTTACATAAAAGTGGCGAAAAAGTGAGCTAAGTTCGTGATATTTTTAGAGTTTTTTATGCAAATTTTATTTGAAAAGGCGAAAGAAAGTTCGTTGGTAGCACTACCGAAGATAGAAAACACAAGTTGAATTAAAAAATATATTGAAGGTTGTCGGAGTTATGGTGCATCCCCCAAAGCATGTTTTTGGCAAAGGTTTGTGGTGAACGCTCTCCAAGCTGAACCGCTCAACAGAAAATCAAAAACTAAAGATTATTGAAGAGAAATGTATTGTGGTGTACTTAATTGGATCGGTTTCCTAAAAGAAATTTATTATCTTACAAAAAACATATTGACCAAAAAATTGAGTTCTTCCGTGTTAAAAATTTTAAACAAAAACTTATTGCTAAGAATCGAAAATTTTTAGATGAAAAAGCAACCGTTCAAGTACACGAGAATGTAAATACAAACAATTCAAAACAAAGTTTATGTAAATCGGATCTCTTTTGGAAGCTTTTGAGACATCACGTTCACCGTAACGGTACTTTTCAAAAAACTTCATTCCGAGATGATTGCGTTTAAAGTTTTGTGCTTACTTCATTTGTGGAAGAACCAGCGCGCTGCAAACGGCTGTGATTAAAAATTTAATGGTTCGATCTGGATGAAATTTTGCACAGATATTTTCAAAAGCATGTAAGAATATCTAATAAATTTTTTTTTCCGATTTTCTGAGTTCCAACCAGTTTTTTAACCCCTTAAAGGATATTGAGACTACTTTCATCGTAATTATATTATAACCCTACTCATTTGAAACCTTTACTTAAGGCTCAAATGTAAATCAATCATAGTTGTGGTGGTAAAAAGTAGTTTACTGTTGTATATGCAGTATAGCATCATAGTATGCATTACATTGAACTACGTGAAAAACTAATACAAATAAAGGCGAAAAAATCGTTTTGATATTTTAATGGGTAGTATTGAAATTGACGAGAAAACTTTTACTGATGTTGAAAGAAAATATTAAGAAGGGATGAAACTAGGACTAAATTCCCCGAAATATATATATATTATATATACTTTTAATATGAAAATTGATCCATGCCAGCGATTGCTGCCAGAAGGAAAAACCTCCCGGTGACGGCCAATCCGGACAGAAAGACACGTCGTAGTTATTACATTTACGCCCATTAATATTACATGACATGGCCACACAATTTTTTTTTCTGTGGGCGAAAGAAAAAACGGCCTTCAAAAGTGAACCATTTTTAATTTGCATTAGTTTTTATTGAAATTAATTTTTTATGAGAATTTCATCTTTGATCACTTTTTTCAAAAAAAAATTGTTAAAGAAATCTATAATTTTTTGCTCAATCTTTTCTTTGAAATATTTGTCATCTTTTTCAACTTCCTTATATATGTAATCGTTCAAGTTATTGGCACTGATGAAAATTATTAATGCTCTGGATATGTGACAAATGTGCATCGCAGTTTGTGCCTCACAATTCATCTTCTTATCAAGCACTATATTTCCATCGACAATTTTGCATGCAATTCCATTTTTGGATGACTTTGCGTGTTCCAGTATTGTTTGTGATCCTTTCAAAGCTTTTTTTCTTATTATCAGAAGATGTTTTCCGTCTTCCGAAATAGCTGCAATGAATTTTATTAGTGACTTCAAAACATTCAAATATAATAATGCAAACCATCTGGTACGCAACAAAGGAAACTATGACAATCGTCGATAAACATTCGGCTACCTATCATTGAATAACCGTGATCATTTTTCAATTTAGCAGTTACAGGACCAATAACGGACCTGTTTGATTTGATCGAATTCCAAGTGTTGGTAGTTAAAAGAATTGTTGCACATTTTTGTTCCAACGTTTTTACTGTAGATCCAATAATATCCGCTACATATTTGGATAGTATCCGACCTTTTGCATATTCCTCCATCTGTGGTAGGCTCAAGCTTCCTTCTAAACATGCTCTGGACTCATCAGACACCTAGAGTTGGGATACATATTCTGATATTCTCAACAAATAAATTCGTCGACAAATAACTATTACCACTGAGAACTGACATACAAGTAAAATTTTCAGCTTGTGTAAGAAATTAAACTGTCGCTTTGAAATGACAACAGCAAGTAGCAACTTGCCACTGGTCGGCGCTTCGATCGGCCAGCAATCGCTATACGGGACTTGTATGCAAACTTGGATACAATGGTGACTCACGCATGCGAACCTGTGTGCGATGGTGATTTTCAAAGTATTTTCATTTAAATGTTTACACAGGTTTTTCGGAAAAGTTTGTTCTAGCTTATATGTCTGTTCTCTGTGCTATTACTTGAATCGTAAGCACTGGCTGAGCCATGGTTTAAATCAATAAGTTAAATTAAGCCGTTTCCAAAAAGAGCTCATTTAGTTTTGATATATTAGATATATCAATTTATCATCTTGTCCAAAGTTTTGTCTTTCCCTAATATTCCTAGTTGTAGTTGTCTAGCCCAGTCATTCTCACACATTTGTTAACTAAATTATATGTACACGCTACATTTAATTTTGTAAACGAATGTATTGCTCGAGTCAGTTTATAAAGTAGCAAAAATCAATTTCTTTTGATTTTGGGATTCATTTGATAACTTCTGGTTTTTTTATAGAACGAACGTTGTCAGCATTTGTTGCTTTCTCTTGATGAACTAGTAGTAGTAAAATGAAATTTTATTTATGAGCTTTCTTGGAAAGTAATTCCTGGATAGAATGGATACAATGCGAAGAAATACTTACCTCATATTGTTGTTTAATAATCGAAATTTCCTTTTCATAATTTATTACCCTTTCAACGGTAGCTACTGCTTTAACACCATAATCGTACTCTTTCTCCAGTTTGATGGAAGTAGCTTTTCTACTGTACGAAGGTCGTTTCTTCGAATTAGCAGTTGCAGTTTTTAAATTTTCCTTTTCGATTATTAATTGTTCAAGTACCATATTTGGACTACATCCTGCATATCGTTTCATGTAATCGTAATGCCATTTGAAGCCTTCGTTGTGTTGTAGCGTTGTTATCCAAACCCTTCTTTGATAGGAACCTCTGCTCATCAGATTCAATCGCTTGCCTACATTATATTTGCTTAGCCGACTGAATATATTCTCAGCACTGAAACAATTTCAATAAATATCTGTAGCATTTAAAAAAGCTATTTATAAATAATGATATTGCCGTAAAGATCTGATGTTTGTTTGAAATCCTAGTACTTTATACAATGTTGCACGATACTTACAGATTGCTGGTTTTGTTATGATTCAGAAATTCTGCTTTAGCAGCCAATCCATCAACAGCATCCTGTATCTTAGGTAAAATACCATGCTTCTCAAGCAGAGGTATGTAGCAATCATCATCTGAAGTTTTTTTGTCACAGAAATATTTTCGACAACTTTCGTGTTTCCCATAAACATGGGATGGGACATTTCGAATGTCGTGACGAAGGCCGTCTACATCAGTGCCACCAGTGTCGTTAGCACAATGGATTATTGCACTTCGGACTCCAAAAGTTATTCGCTCGATATTTTTAGATACTAAATCCCCAACTTGCTTCGAATACTTAATCTGAAACAATGGTTTGACAAGTTTTGAAAACAATCGTGCATTATTTAAAATATCAGTTATTCAGCGCAATGAAACATTCTGTACATGCTGTAAAATATACTGTGATTCACAACAAAGGAATGAGTTATGTAGTGAAACATACATCATGTTTAACGTTGAAACGCCTATTGATTTCTATATGTAGTCATTTTATTTTTAAGGATGGATAGAGTTTCAAAATGTCTGACTTATAAGATTCATTACTATTCTTGAAAAAATATTTTTTTAAGTTAATCATATCCATAAACAACCGAAATGAAGATATAAGTAGTATATCCTCCAGCTCAAATAATCAGTAAACATAGGGTAGACGAGCCCTTATTCATCTCATTAGTCAGGATGTCATACTATTTTGATTGCAACTCGGCTTATAGTGTTTGGATTGCGATTTAATAGGTATCAGCATACTTGCTTCGTTCTTAAGGGGGTCTTCTACTCTCATGGTTTCAAAAAATCGATTTTTTTTTTCTTTGTTTAATTTTAATCTATATGTATCTGAGAATACGCCACAGAAAGGATTTTGTGAAAATCGTATTCCATATGTTTCAGGGGATCGAAAGGAACTTAGTTTCGGCCGTTTCTGAGAGCGCGGCGCACCACGAAGGCGTTCGTCTATGGAAAAATCATTATTTAAAAAATTCACCGGTCCACTCTTGACGGTTTATGAATATGTGAGCGTTTGTGAATAGTTCCTTGTTTTTTAAGACGAGATAATCGTACGGAAAAAAATACGTCGGGCATGTTGAGAAGCGTATGGGAACGAAATTACGAAAACTGAAGAAAGAAAACAAAGGTGGGAAAGGAAAGGGAAAGTTGACGGACAAATCAATCGGCCAGCAAAATTTTATGGGCTGGCGATTCGGAGAAACTCAAATTCTGTACAACATATGCGAAATACAATCTAGGCTTCCCTCGAACACTGCTCGTCATCAAACGAGAATCCCCAACACTCAAAGTGTTCACCCGGCGAGGACAGTTGGTGCAAGTGGCGTCAGGTTCAACCATTAGATCTTTAGAAACTTTCGAACATGTCAGGATCTACGAAAGTCTATCATCTAATGATGTATTAGAAAAATGCTTAGGAGCTCACACCCAAAACATCAATGAGTCTCTGAATAGTGGTATCTGTTCCTTAGCGCCAAAACACATGCACAAATTCTGGGAGGGCAGGTGGTTAATGTTGTGACTTATTTGGCAGCCAGTATCTTCAACCAAGGATTCTCATCGATCTTACAAGGTACAGAGCTGATGGGAATCACCTTGGGGACTGAAGCTGAAGGATGTGCTACTCGACTCGCTGGTGAACGTATAACTCGTTCTGAACGAAAAGTGGGTGTCGCGGCAAAACAGGTCCGAATTCAACAGAGAGAGCAAAATGTGCAAAGTCAAGAACATTTTCGTGATGAGGAAGGTGAGCTCTGCGGACCCGGTATAGTAGATTATCTAGCAAGTTACTACTATTGAGCTATACACCGTACTTCATCTTTAAACGCGTTTTCCTGAAAGTAGTGTATTTTAAGCGGTCTAGTAAGACTTTTCATAGAAGTACTAGCAGACCTTGCTCTAACAAATGTATTCAAATGGGTGGAATGAATACACGAGTTAAGATGAATTTGGGAACAGTAACCCTATATCACTGATCGCCATTATTCATAATTTGTTTTTTCATTTGTATTTATCAACATGTTCAGATAGGTCATTGTAATATATGAACGAAAAATATGTTTATTGCCGACGACAATATCAGATTAGTTTCATCACCTGATAGTTTTAATAATTACAATAACTTTGAAACGAAATTTTAATAATTACCTCTCGCAGTTTTCTTCCACAATTTTTGCAGGCATGATTGCAACATAGTTGGTGCTCGATAGATGGTCCATATTTAATAGCGTTTTTTATTTTTGCTACCGTTGTGGAATCACCATCAGTTGTGATTGTGGTTAACCAAAGATTTTGCGCTTCGAGTTGTTTAAAGCTTTCGATCATTATATCCGGTTCCATGCTTCCCGACGGTTTAGTAAAATTTTTGTAACATTTATGTTTAGAATTAGTCTTCTTCAGCCGTTCGTTTCGCGTACATATGGAACAACGCTTGTTCCTAACACCAACAAAAAGAATCTTTTTAGTTTTTTCCCCAATAATTACCCCACATCCAGATGCAGAATTATATCTAGTTCCAAAACTTCTTTTTCCCCAACTTCCGTCCAACGCGACCTTTGCTTTAACTGGTTCCTCAGGGTTCACGGTGATTCCTTTTTCTTGCAATTCCTCAACGCAAGCCATTTTTTCCTGTTCTGTTGCCTTAATCAACGATTCGTCCTTTGCTGTTTCAAGTATAGTATCCATTTCAATCTCGTCCAAAGCAAACGTTTTAAGTGGCATAAAGGGGATATCGAGAAACGCTAATAATTCCCGGGTGTGGCTATACGTACCACCGGAACACAATGTTGCCCAAACAATGCTTTTACGAAGTTTTTTCTTATCTGATGGTTCCTCAGTCTTAAGTTTAAAAAGTGTTTTGCAATGATCACATTTAAGCCACATTGTCGATACCATTGAAGTGTATTGCTCGCGATACATGCATAAAAGTCCTGGGCACGTTCGAGAATGCTTTGCTTGAGCTTGTAACAGACACTTGCACACATAGTTCCATTCGACGATTCTTCGTCCTTCTACATTATTCCAGCAAGGATTATTCAACGAGGCATACATATGAGTATCTACTGCCCCAGTTTTTGAAACCTTGTTATTGGATGGCTTCTCATACTTGATCAGTTTCGGAGTGCCGAAGGCAGGGATAGATGGCAACAGTGGCACTTTTACGTCTTCATGGTTAGTCTAAAACATTTGAAACTAAATATTATGATACCTGCAATCAGTAGAGATGAATATTTATTTACAATAATCGAATCACTTTCATGTACAATATTCTGATTTTCCTCAGATTCTTCAACGGCACATGCACTCGTAGAAATCGGTGGAACTTCAACAATTAAGTCAGGTGGATAAACAAAATTCTGAAATGTCGATACAAAATCCGTTAAGATATCTAGTCCAAAACTTACCACACTCACCGAATCAAGATTGTTAGTTTCTGGCGAGTGTATATTATTGCGAGTATTACCGGGGTCTGGCTTCAGAATAAGCGACGGAACGGAAATCATTTGAAGATAATAAGGATCATATACACTCTAAGACATTGGTATATGAGTAGCTAGATCAAAAATAATACGATTTAAACTTACCATATCTACATTACTTTTTTGTTCTAAAGATTCGCTCGCTTGTTCCGATTCATGATATAATACATGAGAATCCTCAAGCTCGTCAACTAACATTCTTTCTTCATCATCAGTCGTTTGAAAATATAAAGGAGACGCCCTCTCTCTATTGCTTTCTCCATTCAAAGGCCAAATTAATTCAGTAGAGTTTGACCCGATGTGTGTTTCGTCCCAATCATCTCCACATGTTGTTTCCATGAGACCGATTTCAAACTGGTCGTACATAGAGGAGTTGTTTGTTTTGATAGATCCGTTCGAATAATCCATATCGCTTTTATAGTCATTAATCTCGAACGATTCATCATTATCGCTATCAGTATCGTCCATATCGTCCATATCGAATAAGTCATCAGAATCAAACTTTTTATCGGAGTCACTATCAGTATCGTCCATATCGCTGAATTCTTCGTCAATATCAATCATGCACAATTTCTGCTCATTGTGCAAGCCTGTTTTATATAAAAGTTCTTTTTTCTTCGCTTCTCGATTTAATGCCGCATTTTGGGTTTTTCTTTTGAAGGGCATTTTTGCCTTTTTAAATTTTAAACCAAAATTCAAATCCTAAAGAAGCAAATTTGCAATTAGGTTTACGAAATTTATCCAATGCCGTTTTAGTTTTTTACAGTGCACTACACCGGTAAGTCGGTGCCACACTCATTCAAACATGGGTGTAATCAGCCTGTCTCTTTTATTGCACTACACTGGTGTAGCACCAGGTAAAAACGAAAACGCTACAAGATAAACGAGTTGCAATATAATGTCACGCACAGGCTCGCACCTGTATTTTCGTTGAAAAATTCCATTCAAAGTTATTGCATTAGATAGGTACAGCTATTAGCCAAATTGGAGACTGTGTGCGCAATATAATTTCAATGGAAACATGAAGCACTACCACAACCGTAATGTGTTGAGAGAAGCACCTGCTAAAATTAGGCACATTCATACGTTCAGCGCTGCTAGTTTCTCTAAGTTGCAAATATTCGCGAAATGAAAATATCTTTTTTGCCCTACAAATGCATTAAAAAAAATTCTTGATGCTCGATTTTATGTGGATATCTCCTATGCTAATTGTTTTGGTTGATATACACCGAAAATTTTCTAAAATTTTGATTTTCTTTGAGAACCAATATTCATGGATATTGGCATCATTTCTCTGATGCTTGTTTTTCAATTCAATACAATTACACAATTTCTGCATGTGTTCACTCGATGTTTACGGTTTCAGAGAAATTAAAATGTGGTGCGAAAAAAGCAGCGTTACGAAAAGTAAGTGCAGTTTACGTCAAATTTATATTTTTGCGACATATAGAAAATATTTGTGAGTGATGTGATTTCTTCGATTAGCCACCAAATGATACAGGATAATTTATATAAAAATAAAACTAAACGCGTGATAATAGCACAAAAATGTGTTGAATGTTGGTTCACTGTGTTAGTGTAACGAAAAAATTGCGATTTTTTTTTGCAAACCACCATATGAATAAATGAAACGTTTATCTACTTACTTCTTTGTGAAATTTCAACAATAATGAGCATTAGAGGTGAGTGATTTTCTTATTTCACAGTTTAACGAGTGTTTTATAAGGTTAAAAATGGTTTGAACCGAAGGATATGTTTTGCACGCACACACAAATGAGATTTTTATTTCTTATGCACACATTGGCAAAGTTCTTTGAACCTTAAACTCTTAGAATTATTTCAATACAATATATAATGGGGCTATGGATAAAAGCTTTACAAAAGATTATAATCCGATAACGCACGTGTCTCTCACTCATTGTCATCATGAGCACTGTGGACGAAGTGTCAAAATCGATCATATAATGATCGCTTAGATACTTAATAAGACTATATTAAAATCTTATTAAGCATCTAAGCGTGGTTGAAATACTTCGATCGAGGATTTATCACGATCTTATAATGCAAATTTCAGATGACGGGTGCTCTGCAGCGTTACTGTTCATAAAAAAATATGCAAAGAATCTACGGTCAGTCCACAATTGAACTATAGTGTCATGACTGCAATTTGCAACAAACAACCGAGCGTGTCCATGCTTGCCAAAAAGGTGAAGTTGTTGGAATGATAAGTCCCCATTGAAGTAAAAATAAGTCAAAAACGCCTGTTTTTAATTGACAACATAATAATGTCAAACATTTTATTTGTTTCAAAGATACTAGAGCGTCATAATTATGTCAACAAAAAATGCTAAACGGCCAGGACGGGAAAAAAGAGTCACAGGTGCATTTTCATCTCATCATACATTTTATATAACATTCCTGAAGGTCGTTCGCGAAATTCCCGCTGCGGTAGCTCAGCAAACACTGGAAAACATTTCATCACTGTGTCCGTTCTACCTGAAAACCGTGAGAATCACGTTCTGGAATAAAAAACCCACAGAAGAACCACAAAAGTTTCCCATTCAGAATGCGTCTGATGAAAGCACTCGGAAATCTCATACCGTAATTAAAACATAAGCTCGCGGGAAAGTAACAGCAGTAGCACCTTTTCCACCACCGGTCGTCTCTAAGAGTTTGCATGCTGTAATGCTCTACTTAATTATGTAATAGTAATGTTTACGAGAAGTATTTTCCCGTCTATCCAGCCCCCCTCCTTTTTGCGTTGGTCCTTTCTACGGCATATCGCAATTATTGTTATCAGACGGCTGGTCCACTGGAACGGAATCCAACTGGTTATATGGGTGTTTTTGTGTGTATGTAGCTGTTTGTAAGTGGCGTGTTAATCGTCCAGTCCATTCATTCACTGCCAGCACACCGGAGCATCATTATGACCAGCAACATGAACATGATAGTCATTATCATTCCACTCGGCATTGTACATTTTAATCGGCACTTTTCAAGTGGATAATACGCTCTTCTGTGAATGAAATCAACCGGCATGTACAGTGGGCTCTCGTTAGTTCGATTTAATAAATTGATGAAAGATGCGACATACGACACATTATTTAATTATTATTACGGGAAACAAGACTAGGAAATGGTACAGACTTAGTCGATTTTTTCAATTTACCAATTGACGTATTTGAGAGGACAAAAGGATTTGTAATAAAGTTCAGTTAAAAATAAAACAAATTCAAAAACAGTCCGGTAATTTCCATAATTAGGCAAGTGGCAAGAAAGCTTCAACCAGTCTCCGGGCACTCTCCGCCAAAAAAAAACATGCGCCTCGCCCCCACCAAAAATAAATCAAATCAAATCTTCGAATCTCGGCATCCTTGGTGTTGCGTGGTGCGCCTAATCCCCACCCCGACATCGGGTAGCCCGCAAGTTCCGTTTCCGCTTGTCATCGCGTGCTTAGTATCCACAAATCACGAACCGGTCCCTGTACTCTTATTTATGCAAAATTAATACCGCTTTCAGCATTCGAAGCACGTTTCAAAGTCTGCTCCTCGAGAAGACACTAGACGGTCGGTGTATGACCACATGCAGCAAAGAACGAACCGCTCTGAAAGCCGGTAAAGGAAACCGTTTTTTACTGGTTCTGACATGATTCAGGTACCTGTCGGCTTGTTGTTCATTTAGACAATTGTTCCGGTGCCGATGTGGCCACCAGCTTGTCATAAAGTATTCAAATAAGCATTGGTAATTTCGTTAGAGCCCATGGGAACAACAACAGAAAATTCCATTGAAAATGAAAGTCAGTGAGGATTTAGCGCTCAACAGGTGGCAACAGGTATGTATATCTAGACTAGTCCACGCTCGACGGAAAAACTGGCAGCTATGGAACCATATGTGTCGGAGTTAAACGATCCAGGTAGGTATAGCACAAATCTGATCAAAATAGAAGAGGAATTCTGCTGGGGCAAACCATGGTGTAGGGTGTGAACACGTTTCCGGAGCCTGGTAACTCCACCACCGTTGGCGATATTTGACAGCCAATGGGAGCTGGAGTTTCCGCGTGCCGAGCGTTAGTACGTCGATGCGACACCTAGATGATGTTTCTGCGTAGTGAAAGTGTTTGAGTGAATAAATTTTAAACTTAAATTTTATTTAATATTTGAAAAGCGTAACTAAACATTCTCCAATATTTTTCTAGTTGCAAAATATGTATTCCGGGTACAAATAAATTAGTCAGAGTTATTATCAACATGGGTCGGTTGTACGTCCACAACGAATTAACAGTAGTGTTTGATTTTAATTGTATTGTTGTCATGACGTGGCAGGGTTACAAGCAGAGTTAACTATTCAGGAATCATAACACAATCATATTATTTTATATGAATAAATACAATACAATATATAGCAGAATAACACACAAGTAATACCGCCAGATATTGTCCCAAGTCGTCGAGCTGAGTTGATTGGTATATAAGAGTCTGACCTCAAGGCTTCGGAATAAATTTTGAAAGTTTGAGCGAATGCTATACATTTCTTTTATAAGAAATGTAAAAATGATTACAGCTTGTTTTATGACTTTATTTTTTATTCTGATTTTTAATTTCTTGGTCGGGTCTCCTTAGGCCTTGGTCAAGTCTCTCCGCTGTGAAGAGATTTGGCCAAAAAAACGTTCACAGAAACCTAAAGCGGTTATATATGAGGAATTCCACGAATATCCGTCCGAAAATCTTTAAAATCGAACCCAACCATCTGAGGTTTCGATGAAACTTTACACAATTCGCTGGCATGGAAAGTCTAAACATTTTGACTCAAGAAAAATATTTCAAATGGGCGTCGATGTATCTATATGCATTAATTTCAAAAAATAATTTGTTCGATTACTGAATTTTAAACAGCTGAACACGAATTACAAGGCATGAATAATTCTACACACAAAAAATATACACTGAATAAAATGTTGTGTCAAAAGCAAAAATTTGTGTCAAAAAATTAAATCGCAAAAAAAACATTTTTTTAATTTTTTTTTGTGTTTTGACAACAAAATCTTAAAGCTAAAAGAAACATTTTGAATGTGATTGTATGATGGAGAACTTATCGGTAAAAAAGTTTTTCTTACAATAACTTTATACATGTTTTTAAATTTCCTACTAATTGCCATACAAAACTGTAATTTTATTATAGAATATAATTCCAAGTATCATTTTAAATCGGAATACATTTAACAAAAAAATTCCAAAATGCGATTGTTATCGAGATATTTGGAATTTTATTCCAACAAAAACAATTAATTCGTGCAATTATGTCAACAATTTAATGTCATTTTAAAGACATAAAAGAAACATTTTTAGTGTATTTGGATCATAGAGAAGCTTTCAATAAAAAAGTTTTCCCAACGACCACTTTTGACATATTTTTGTAGTTCATAATATTTACAGTCAAAAATACATTTTTTAAACATAATTCTAAGTGCCATTTTAAATGCTCATAACAAACATTTCCTGAAATGTAGTAGCTCTCGAGATATTTAAAATTTTATTTTAAGAATGCAATTAATTTATTTTATTACGACCTTTTCATAAGTTATTCGCGTTTCTGCTTCAACAACAATAGGCTTTTCAAAAGGTTCATAAAATTTGCAGTAACTTTTCGTTTGAGATCAAGGCGATATTGTAAACTATTTGAAAGCTACACGAAAGCAACCAAAATATGATTCAAATATACAGGGTGTTTGGTTCATGGTTAAGAATCTCTCGAGGGATGATTGACTCTCATATTTGTAGAAAAAAAATCGTTCTAAACTTACCATCAAATCTCAACCGTTACTAAGTTATTGAACTTTTTTGTGTTCAAAGCTTAGTTACCTTAAAATAGCTCTAACTGAAAAAGTATGGTTTGTATTTGAAATCGTATAGGTCCATTAGATAGGTGAGAAAATTTCCCATTGAATGATGTCCTCACATGTCTCAGCTAATGTGGTTAAGTAATCTTTTTAAAGTAATTTATTTAAAATTTAACAATTTTGGTCGTTTTTTCAGTCATTTCTCGAAAATCTTAATAGTTAACATAATCATTTCAATTATTCAGATTGTTAGTCTTGAAAAGCTGCATAATTCGATTTTTGACATGAAACACTTAACTTTTCTTGTTTTCATGTGTTTATAACCCAAAATTTGGATATTTTTAATACCCTTTTTCACTACTACTAGCTCGAATTGAAAAAGTATGGCACTTATTGTACCTTTTCTTCTTTTCATTCGAAAACCAGAAGAATTTGGCTGAGAAAAATGTATTAATACCTTTCAGTTATGTGAATTTATTATTCTTTTAAGAGTAAATTAGTTAAAAGTTAGTGTTATTATTAACATTTTCGTTATTTCCTTCAAATAGTAAATAATAAACATCACCATTATTATCATGGAATTAATGCATCTCAGCATGTTCTACAATTCTTTCTTTGACTACATTCAATTATCTCTTTTTGTTTCAACGCAAAATCGTTTTTATCACATCGTTTCATATGCAAAAATAACGATTTTGAACCTATTACATTTGTGGTGAGGTCATGCTGTGTTAACTATTAAATTGCAGCGAAATGAAAAGCGATAGGGATAAAGTTTCAAATAACAAGTAATAAAGAATGTTAAGGGACACCAAAAATTTTATTTCTCCACTTTTCAATGGAACTAAAAGATTTAAAATACAAAGTATACTCTTTGAGTTAGAAATATTTTAAGATAAATAAGTTTATTATACAAAAAGTTCAATAACTATGTAACGGTTGAGAATTGATGGTATGTGAAGAACGATTTTTTTCTCCAAATAGGATAGTCAATCACTCCTCGAAAGGTTCTCAATCATGAACCAAACACCCTGTATAGTTTAATAATCAGACCCTATGGTTAAATCATATTTTAAATGTTTTCGTATAGCTTTTAAATGTTTTACAACATCGCTTTGATGTCAAAGAGAAAGTAACTGCAGTTCGGCGATTCCGGTGGAGCAGAGTGTCCGGTTCGCTGGTACCCCGACGACCCGCGACTGATGGTGTCTCGTCGCGGTCTGCTCAAGCTAGTCCCCGGCGGTGAATGTAGCTTACGCCGACAGAGAGTTCCCCAGCGAAGCAAGTTCTCTAGATACTAATTCTCCTTTGGTTTTAGCACCGCAACTCCTTTGAGCCCTTTGGTCCCCCTTTCGTTCCATCTCGCTCCACTTACCCGATGAGTCATTTAACTCCCACCCTTACTTGTTCGCGAACTACTCGATCTAGTCCCCAGAAGTAGACCTAGCCTACTCAACGGGCAAGCCAGTAGGTGCTGAGGTCTTTCCAGCGATTCCGGGTTGAGCGTACCTTTCAGTTCACTGACTCACTGCTACCTATTCGACGCGGTCTAATGTCCAGCGGTGGATCTAGCTGACGAGCTACCTTGTAGCTGGCGCTCCAACGACCCATACCCAATAGTACGTCGCGTACTATTCAACTGGTTTCCGGCGGTGGTCCTAGTCTACACCATCGGAGAGTTCTCCTGCAGGCATATTTTCTTCTCGAAACCCGATTTGTGGCTTCACTGCGACTTTCTAGTCAATGGCGCTACTTTGTCGAACTGTTCGCCACTTCCTCTGCAGCTCGGAGAGTATGCTCGTAACCACTCTGTTTTAAATTTTAAATATGACGCGGAAATCTCGCCAACTTACGACTATATGCACAATGATGCCATCTGGCCACTTTTGATGTTAAAGTATGGATCGCGTGAGATGTCTTTTTAATAAAACTGCACATCAATCGATACTTGTTATTATTTTTCAGCCTCATTGTTGTTTTAAATTCGGCGCACACTTTTTATTCAAAAGCGAATTTTTGAAATTCTTCAGATGAAATTCCGAAATAAACAAATAAAAAAAAACAAATTTTGTTTGTGGTTACGTATATTACATATACGGTCATGGAAAGTTCTTTTCGCGCGCTATCGAAAAATCTAGTCATTCGTTGAATAGCTTTGAACTCGCCTTAAATAACAAAAATGCTTAAATTTAAAAAGATGGGTGGGTAATGTCTGCGACATAACCGGAGAGATGTAGAATACATAAGGAACACGTTCTTCAAATATGGTGATGCGCTGGATCGTTGGATATATTTGGCATGATAGTTACGTGCCTGGCGAACTGTTTTGTAGCCTCGAACAAAACGACAAGACTGGCTTCTTCGGGTACCATTACGGCTGAACGTTATAAGCTTAGCTCGACTTTGAAATCCTGCACAATCTCACGAATCAGACACTGGTATGGCCATTTTGTTTGCTACCAGCACGGAGCTGCACAAAAAAATCATGTCATGCAGTTAGTTCACGGAGGCTGCCAAAAAGCTCGAATAGAAGCATGCGACTTCAACATTTCTCTTAAACACATGCAATTGAAACAACACTGATCACTAGAGGGATGGTGAGGGAACACGAACATTCGTTTTGGTAATTCTGATAATAACAGTAGAAAGGAATGGAAAAGCAGTGCACGAAACGAGCGAGAGGATAATTTAAATTTTTGTTCCGTGTGCAAGCTACTTTTTTCCACACAACGTATTATGTTGCTTGTTGAAAATTTGTTACACATCTTAAAATGAAAGTTTCAGTTTAACTCTTATTAGAACACAATTAATTGATCCTATAAAGAACCGTTGTTTTATTGCGGGAGCATAATTCAGACGCACTCCCCGCGGACACGTTGAGCCAATTTAATGTATTTGGCCTGAGAGTTATGCGCTTGACGCACTATTTTGCATTCTCGAACAAACCGACCAAGTAGGCATCGTTGGCTTCTCGGGGCATCATTACGACTGAGCTTTGTAAGCGTAGCTCGACCTTGCAGTCCTGCACAATCTCACGGCCCAGACGCTGGAACGATAGCCTACAGATTAGTTGCTCTGTTGCCCTTTAGTTGGGGCGAAATTCTTGCAGGGCGACAGTTCCTGATCGGGTTGCGATGAGTCACCAGTAGCTGGGGCACTTTTTCCGACCGTCGTCATCGCCAACTGCTTTCCTTCGGTGGACTGGCTGCTTGCTAGTGCTTGAACGAATACGAATGATGAGAAAAACCGACCGACAGATATTTATATAATCGCGCTAATATGCACTACAATCGCTTTCTCGCTCGTTCTCGTGCCGTGCATGAGCCTTGCCTTTCCGTCCGGCTTCTAATGGCCTAACCAAAGGAATATGCCGTCTTTCCTCCACCAACTGCTCTCGTCAAGCAACCCAATGCGAATAATCATAGGAACAAACATGTAGTGGACCTATATATAAACTTTTCATTATTTTATTGTTCGGTTGGTCCACCATTGTGACGGCTCTGTGCGGATGGGCTGAAAATTTTCACTTTTCCGAGTCGCTTTCGAAATTTTTTTCAAAGCACAATTTTTTGTTATTAGTGCATGTTATACATACTTCAAATTTTAATACAGCATAGAGGAACATATTTGCAACAAATTGGCCTAAAAATCAAATCATTCTGTTAAGTATGATAAAAGTTATTAACGTTCAAAATCTGACGCGGCGCCGCAGCCGATATTTTGAAACGGGACCCCTATATTGAAAGCTTAAATGTATTCTACATTAAAACTTAACCTAAGGTAATGAGCCAATTTTCGCCCTAACCACGTGAAGCCGTTGGTTAGAGCGGCGTTAGCCATCTTTATTCAACGCATTGGTTCAAACGGTAAGGCGATTTTTATTATCATAATGGTTCATAAGAAGAAAGCAAAGATATTGGTGCCAATTCATACGCATTACATCAATTGTATTCGGAGTAATTAATGAAATGGTGAGGTACCCTCTCTAATATGACTAAAATAGGCTCTTCACTCTAATACGCTCGAAAACTCAATATCGTTTACAACGTGTACGAAACAGAATGTAATGCAACATAAATACATTGGAGAATGTATTACACAGTTACTTGAAGTGTAGAACTAGAGACAGCGCCATATGTCTAATACAAAAGGAGAAAAAATACCACCAATTAGCCCCAGACTCCCCTAAATATTATTAAATGATAAGGAAATCTATATGCTAACAGCAGCATACACCCAAAGTTTTAAAAACATACTTCTTTTCAGCTAAAATTGCATATAATACTAGCTTCGGTACGATAAGTAATAAATAAAGACTGATTTTTTTTTTCTCCCAGGTGCCCAACACCGGGCAAAATATTTTACCAAAACACCTAAAGTTCCGAATTATTCCACTAAACCAATTCACATCTACAGTGAAATGCTAGTAATAGGCTACTCAAAAATATGTTTTTAGTTATTGAAATTTCCAAAAATAGTTAAAATTTGTTTAATGAAGATTACCACTAAACACAAAATAGTTTTTTTCCACGTTTTCCTCGAATTTTCAATTTTGGGCTTCAACTGCCTTTGACAGAAAGCTACGAAAATTCAATCAATATGTGTATATGAAAGGTGTAAGCGTTAAGAAGAAATGCTAGTGCGTGTGACAACATACAATCATGTTTTAGTAGTTCTTTTTAGATTTTTCTAGAGAACTAGAGGGTTAATTTGTTTTTGATTCTGATGTTTGAATGTGTACAAAGGGTTGCGGTTTTTTAGAAATTACTTTCGAAATTGACAACATAGATGCATACGAATTAATCGTACTATTATCAAAAGAGATATTTAACATTAAATACGGATGAAGGATGATTGCCGTTTTCCTGTATGGGGCCGTACACTAAATACGTAAGGCTTTTTTAGAGCTTTTCAACCTCCTCCTCCTCCCCAGATAAGAGTTCGTAAGATTTTGGTCAACTTCTCCTCCCCCTACATAAGATCTTATCATGATTATCGTAATTAAAAAATCGAATTGTTAATTCATCAAATAATAAGATAGCGAAAACGATATGTATAGAATTATTGCAAGAAAACTCATGACAAAATTTAACTGTAATCACCTGCAGAATTTTAATTGCATGCCAATCTCGCCCAGTAGAAAGAATAAGTGTTGTCAGATATTCAGTAACTCCAATTTGGGCCACATGAACTGCTTTGCTATATTCCACTTCCTTTGAATCTATTTTCTTGTGATGTAGAATTTAAAAGAGTTTATAACCTCTTCTGGCATGAATTTATTCTGAGTTCCAGTTGTGACGCTTATCGTACGCATAGCTCCGAGTTAACCATCTTCGAATTTTCTTGAATTAAAATACAGTTCACACTCTGGAAATATTCGACATTCAAGATCTTTGACAAGCGCATTTTACAACATTTTCCAGATACCTTGCGGGTTTGAATCGAACGTTTGAAAAGATTAAAGTCGGTCTAACAACACGAAGGGTATCAACACTTCTTGACTTGTAAGGCATACTGTGACTCCAGTTCCCGAACAGAACAATGTACAACCAAGAGCCAAAAAATTACTCATATTGTTTGATATACAAGGTTTATATGGTACAAATGAAAATAGTTCCCTTTTTTATTTAAAAGAATATTTTCCTTATGCATTTAATTTTTTAAACTTGTTTTATGATATTACGTAAGAAAGGACAAACCCTCCCTCCCCCTCAGATAAGAATTTGTAAGATATTTTGAAACTCCCCCTCCCCCCATATGCGCTTACGTAATTAGTGTATGGCCCCTATCTAGAAATAATACCAAAAACAAGCAATCAAATATCGCCAAAACGGCTAGGTTTAGGTCAATAGTACCTTCGGAGAGTTTATTGGATGTAATATGCTCTTTTGACATTGTGTTTTCACATTGTGTTTTCACACATAAATTCCCCTATAAGTGAGATATTTTCATTTATTGAGATAGTATTTTCAGTAAATTTATAGCTCTTTCTTTTGCGACCAATTTTACTAAAGACACCAACTGGCTATCTTCTATGCTTTAAAAGTTATAGCATGTTATTTATTGGTCAATGTAGTAATGATCTGTTTAAATATACCAACCGAATTTAATTTCGATAAAACGTAGAAGGATGATATCAGGACCTATTTTGTATTTCATTTTTCAATCTACCACCGCTAGAAATAACCAAACGAACAATTTCAAATTGTCTGTACGTATGTTGATCGCTTATCAGTGTGTAAACTTTCATTGGCCAGAACCTTCTGACAGCTAATTTTCTAACTTATGGCCCTTTGATCGATCTGGATCATATCTCGGAAAACGAGAAGCGAAATAAATGACTCCAAGTAAGTGGCAACAAAGTCATTATGAACTCGTCGAATAGAAACTTTTTCGAATACTGTCTACTTGAGGATATATTTTTTTCTATTGCATTGAACGGCACATTACGGCAGATTTCCCAAATGAACATCGAACACCATGTTCGCTCTAGTTCTGTGCTCATCTTAAACCCACATTTCGTGTGCAAACTCGAACGCGCTAATGCGTACCAAAATACGTACACATGTTCGTCTGCACAATCGAACCGCAACCGTACGCGGTGTTCGTACACACAGGTTCTTGACACTAGTTTTCTCTTTCTATCACTCATCATCACTAGTGTTGACTCATACTGTTTTGTGTGTACCGTTTTTGTGTACGCGCACGGTGTACGTACACGGTGTGTAAACCTAAGTTTGCACATCGTTCGCTTGGGTTCGGTGTTCGAGGCGAACCTATACACAAAGGCAAAGTAATTTGAGGTTGAACGCGTGCACGAAATTTTGTACACAGGTGCAAACTTATCGATGTTCATGGGAAGAGTGCATTACGGACAACCCTACCGAAAAACCGCTGAGGAAAGCTCATCTGCAGAAAGAAATGCCAACAACCAGGCTCCAATATATTTACCTGAATCGCAAATGATTGCCAAATTTGTGGCTGCTGTTCAGGCAATATTGACAACTACAAAAGCCGCGTCAAGCACTTCAAACTCAACAACAAACCAGAGATGAAGCTACCGCCAAAGATGGTGAGTTCATACTCGTGACCCGCAAGGGCAAAAAGCCAGGAATAAGATCTGATCGCGAGTATCAATGCAGTAATAAAGATGATGATAACGAGAGAAGCATCAGTCTCTACGCATCGCTCGATCGAGATAGAAGTGTTTTGTTTTCGGTCTGTTGGAAAAAGAACAGTGCAATAATCCGCGTTCAAGGTTATTTTGCCATTCTCTGCCTCTTCGAGGTTTGGACTTTTATTTTCTTTTGTGCGTGTGTTAACCGTTAGGCCACATTCCTCAACCTTTTGTTCGTAAAGCGAGGATTGAACAATAACCAGCTATTGAAGCTGGACTGGTGCGTCGTGGGAAACGAGTATACAGATAAGTGAAATCTACCTTTTTGATACATTTACGGCTTTTTCCCGTCTGCGCGGGTGCTGACCCCGTGCGTTGACGGTGTCGATGGCTTCCTCCCCGGATGGCCAAATGGAGATCGAGTCGACTCCTAAGGCTCTCCCCCGACCCAAACAATATCCAGAGCTCTCGACCGGTCCCTTTGTGGTCTTCTTTCGGCCCAAAACAAAATCGCTGAATCTATTACAGATTTCAAAAGACCTAACGGAACGGTTCTCGGCTGTGATCGAAATAAAAAAGGTCCGCTCAGACAGGCTGAGGGTCGTGCTGACTAACTCAAAGCAGGCAAACGATATTGCTTGCTGCGAGCACTTTACGAAGGACTATCACGTGTATATTCCAGCTGTGAAAGTACAGTCTGAAGGCGTTGTCACCGATGACAGTTTGACATGCGAGGATCTGCTGCAGTACGGGGTTGGCCGTTTCAGAGACCGCTTACTTCAGCCAGTAAAAATACTCGAGTGCAAGCGTTTGCACTCAGTAGTAGTTGCGGGGGATGGTTCAAAAACGTACCCCCAATCAAACTCTTATCGGTTGACCTTCGCTGGTACCGCTTTGCCAAATTACGTCCTCTTGCACAAGGTTCGTCTGCCTGTGCGTCTGTTTGTGCCGCGGGTCATGAATTGCACAAAGTGTAAACAATTGGGTCACACAGCCACCCATTGTAGCAATAAGGCCCGCTGTGGAAAATGCGGGGAGAATCATCTAGATGATTCGTGCAGTAAGAATGCTGAGAAGTGTCCTTACTGTGCAGAGAATCTGCATGATATCTCGGCATGTCCCGCGTACAAACTACGCGGGGATAAACTAAAACGTTCCCTTGCTGGACGATCCGAACGTTCTTTTGCAGAAATGCTAAAGAAAGCTACACCACCAACATCTATGCTCACTTGCCTCCTAACGAGGGCGAGGCTGATGACCCACAAGAGGGAACATCTACTAGGGCGCCTAGAAGTTATAGGAAGAGGAGGAACATTTCCTCTCCTAAAGTTCGTTGTAAAGGCCAGAAGGTATCCCTTGACGGGACTCAGAAAGTCACATCTATTGGAAGTGTTGCAACCAAACGGAAGCAATTAGCTCCTGGTCTCGGAGGATTAAACTCAGAGAAGGAGTTCCCAGCACTTCCCGGAACATCAAAAATCCCAAGTGTTCCTCTGTTTCAGTTCGAGAATAATCGCGGCACTGGAATTATCAAACTCTCGGACATTGTGGACTGGATAATAAAAACTTTCAATATAACTGATCCTATTAAAAGTCTGTTGTTAGCTTTTCTCCCTACAGTAAGAACATTTTTGAAGCAGTTGACTGCTAAATGGCCCCTCCTTTCAGCGATTGTATCCTTCGATGGCTAACTCATCGAACGAGGTCACGGATTTGATCACTGTTCTACAGTGGAATTGCAGAAGTATCATCCCGAAAATCGATTCCTTCAAAATTTTAATAAATAATTTGAGTTGCGATGCATTTGCATTATGTGAAACTTGGTTAACTTCCGACATAGATCTCAACTTCCACGACTTTAATATTATTCGCCTGGATCGAGACACCCCCTATGGAGGAGTGCTTTTGGGGATCAAAAAGCGCTATTCCTTCTACAGAATTAACCTTCCCTCGATAACAGGTATTGAAGTTGTCGCTTGTCAAGTAACAATCAAAGGCAAAGATCTTTGCATAGCTTCCATATATATTCCCCCCAACACCGCGATTGGACATCGCCGGCTACATGACATCATAGAATCCCTGCCTGCACCGCGACTAGTTTTAGGCGACTTTAACTCTCACGGTGCGGAATGGGGTTGCCTTTATGATGATAACCGTTCCTCTTTAATTCACAATATTTGCGACAACTTCAACATGACAATTCTAAACACGGGTGAAATGACACGGATTCCTCCCCCACCAGCGCGCCCAAGCGCATTAGATTTATCCCTTTGCTCGACCTCGCTAAAGTTAGAATGCGCGTGGAAGGTAATCCCTGATCCCCACGGTAGCGACCATCTGCCGATCGTAGTCTCAATCAATAACGGCTCAAGGCCATTGGAAACAATCAATATTTCGTATGACCTCACACGAAATATCGATTGGAAGAGCTATGCTGCCGCGATATCCGACAACATCGAATCTACTCAAGAACTTCCTCCGGAGGAAGAGTACAGCTTTTTGGCTGGCTTGATTCTCGACAGCGCGAATCAAGCTCAGACTAAGCCAGTACCCGGCGCGAACATACAAAAACGTTCTCCCAATCCCTGGTGGGATAAAGAGTGCTCAGACGTGTACGCAGAGAAGGCCGCCGCGTTTAAGACCTTCCGGAACGACGGGTTACCCGCTAGTTTTCGACAGTACGCGACGTTAGACAAGCGAATGAAGAGTTTGATGAAAGCCAAAAAACGCGGTTATTGGCGCCGGTTCGTCGACGGATTAACGAGAGAAACATCGATGAGCACTCTTTGGGGAACAGCCCGACGTATGCGAAATCGAAACAGTACTAATGAGAGCGTGGAATATTCAAACCGTTGGATATTCGATTTCGCCAAGAAGGTTTGTCCGGATTCCGCCCCGGCACAGAAGATCTACCGCGCCGCGTCCCGTCACGATAACGCGAACGAAACACCTTTTTCGATGGTGGAGTTCTCACTTGCTCTCTTGTCGTGTAACAATAAAGCTCCAGGGCCAGACAGAATCAAATTCAACTTGTTGAAGAATCTGCCAGACTCTGCCAAGAGACGCTTGTTGAACTTATTTAATAAGTTTCTTGAGGCTAACATTGTCCCACACGATTGGAGGCAAGTGAAGGTCATCGCCATCCAAAAACCAGGAAAACCAGCCTCCGACCACAATTCGTATCGACCGATCGCAATGCTATCTTGTATCCGGAAGTTGTTCGAGAAAATGATCCTATCCCGCCTCGACAATTGGGTCGAAGCAAATGGCTTACTGTCAGATACACAGTTTGGCTTTCGCAAAGGCAAAGGGACGAACGATTGTCTTGCGTTGCTCTCAACCGAAATTCAAATGGCCTATGCTAGTAAAGAGCAGATGGCATCAGTGTTCCTAGATATAAAGGGGGCATTTGATTCAGTTTCTTTCAACATTCTTTCAGAGAAGCTGCACCAGCATGGTCTTTCAGCGACTTTAAACAACTTTTTACTGAACTTGTTGTCGGAAAAGCACATGCATTTTTCGCATGGTGACTTATCGACATCACGATTTAGCTACATGGGCCTTCCCCAGGGCTCATGTCTAAGCCCCCTGTTATACAATTTCTACGTCAACGACATTGATGAATGTCTTGACAATTCCTGCACGTTAAGACAACTTGCAGACGATGGCGTGGTGTCTGTTACGGGACCCAAAGCTGTCGATCTACAAGGACCATTACAGAATACCTTGGACAATTTGTCTGCATGGGCTATTAAGCTGGGTATCGAATTCTCCACGGAGAAAACTGAGCTAGTTGTATTTTCTAGGAAGCGTGAACCAGCACAACTACAGCTTCTATTAATGGGTCAAACTATAGCTCAGGTCTTCACAGTAAAATATCTAGGGGTCTGGTTCGACTCGAAAGGTACTTGGGGATGCCATATTCGGTATCTGAAACAGAAATGCCAGCAAAGGATCAACTTTCTTCGTACAATAACCGGAACGTGGTGGGGTGCCCACCCAGGAGACCTAATTAGGTTGTATCAAACAACGATACTGTCGGTACTGGAATACGGATGCTTCTGCTTTCGATCCGCCGCGAACATACATTTCATCAAACTCGAAAGAATTCAGTATCGTTGTTTGCGTATCGCCTTAGGGTGCATGCAGTCGACCCATACGATGAGTCTCGAAGTCCTGTCGGGCGTTCTCCCGCTGAAAAATCGATTTTGGGAACTCTCATATCGATTGCTCATTCGATGCGATATCTTGAACCCGTTGGTGATTGAAAATTTCGAAAGGCTTGTTGAGCTCAATTCTCAGACCCGTTTTATGTCCCTGTACTTTGACTACATGGCGCAAAATATTAATCCTTCTTCTTACAATCCCAACCGTGTGCATTTCATAAATACTTCTGAATCTACTGTTTTCTTCGACACATCCATGAAAGATGAGATTATTGGAATTCCGGACCATATACGCCCACAAGTGGTTCCAAATATTTTTTATAATAAATTCCGAGAAGTCGACTGTTCTAAGATGTTTTATACTGACGGATCAAACCTCGAAGGGTTCACTGGCTTCGGTATTTTCAATCAAAAGTTCACCGCCTCCTACAAACTCAGTGACCCTGCTTCAGTTTACGCCGCAGAACTAGCTGCTATTCAGTATACCCTTGGAGTCATTGACACATTACCCGCAGACCATTACTTCATCGTCTCGGATAGTCTGAGTTCTATTGACGCTATTCGCTCGATGAAACATGGAAAGCATTCCTCGTATTTTTTGGGGAAAATACGGGAGCTACTGAGTGCTTTATCTGCCAAATCTTTCCAGATTACCTTGGTGTGGGTCCCTTCTCATTGCTCCATTCCGGGCAATGAGAAGGCGGACTCCTTAGCTAAGGTGGGTGCCATTGAAGGTGACGTTTTTGAAAGACCAATTTGCTTCCACGAATTTTTCAGTATTACCCATCAGAGAACCCTCGAAAGTTGGCAAACCTCGTGGAGCAATGGGGAGCTAGGAAGGTGGCTACATTCGATAGTCCCTAAGGTATCGACGAAACCTTGGTTCAAGGGGATGGATGTGGGTCGTGACTTCATTCGTGTGATGTCCCGACTCATGGCGAACCATTACACGCTGGATGCACATCTCCGACGTATTGAGCTCGTGGAGAGTGGTATCTGCGCTTGTGGCGACGGTTATCACGATATAGAGCACATAGTCTGGGCGTGCACCGAGTACAGTTTCGCCAGGTCTCGGCTTATGGACACCCTCCGGGCCCGAGGAAGACCACCCAACGTCCCGGTTCGAGATGTGTTGGCAAGCCGCGATGTCCTCTATATGTCCCTTATATACACCTTCATAAAAACCATCAATATCCAACTTTAACTGCCCCTTTTTCCTTATCATTCTCAGAAGCGCTCTCTTCCACCTGTACCATACACCCACGATGGTTTGATGCGACTCCAAGGCGACACAAAACATCCCTGTCGAATGAGCCAACAAACACGGGACCTAAAGCACGAACATCACACGCACAACTCAAAATGTAGCCGATCAACATCTGAGCCGCACTACGAAATCGTCTGGAGAAACCCCTGCCATCTCGAGAACGACCACCCGGCGTCCCAGTACATGATTCTTCCTGATGAAGACCACCCTGATTCTGTAATCCATCCGTTGATCTCCCGGAGTCTGAAACTGAAATAATGTTCTCCCCCTGCCATGTTTGTCCACCCTACTTCCCCTGACTCTTATACACAGAAGTAACACCCCTCCCCCCCCCCTCCAAATATCTTCATGAAGCATTTAGCTCTTCTTGCCTTTTATAGTTTTAACTATTATATTATATGATCTCGTTGAAAATGCCCAACTCTACTACCACATAAAATAACTCTAATTAATGTCTCCGAATCTTTACAAAATTTAATCACGCCCTCTAATTATTTCTACTTTTAAGATAGTCGTAAAAATTTTCCCCCTTAGTTAACCCATTCATGCCCATGTTGTTTGTGGACAACAACGTTTTTAAACAGCTGTAACTTTTGATTAAGGCAAAATTTGCTCACAAAAACAAGTAAAGCTAATAAATGTGACAATTGCCTTTCATTGGAGCATTAATAGTTTCAAGGATCAACTCTAAAACTGAAGTTATTGCAATTAGTCTGATTGGATTCCGATGGAGCAGTGCTGCCAGGAACAGTTTACGTTGACGACGAAAAATGAATTTTTCATATATCTTCGTTATGTTGCAATATTATTGAAAATTGATAAAACTTATCAATTTAGACTGTCTTTGGCTACATTTTCCACGCAATTGGACTATTGTAAATATTCTAGGAGAATTGCATTGAGCATTGGAAAATAAAAATTGAGCAGCTTCTAGCACTGCGAGGGAAGCACCTATCTTTATGAAAAAGGGCTTTTCGTGTTTCTTGGCCCCACCGTTTTGAAGGAAAAATAGTTATGAAACCCTGCATGCACTAGAAAAAAGTTGGGCATGAAAGGGTTAAACATTATTTGCTCCAATAATCTCATTGCTAAAAATGTCAAACCATATTGCCATAAAAACTAAATGACCCCTCTAATCTTACGAAAATTATACTACCCCCTTGTGTATATGTATAGCTATAAATTAGCCTTAGTTTAATTTCAAAAATCAATATGTAAGCCCCTAGTTTTAAGTAATTTAAAATGTAAAACAAAACAAAATTGGCACCTTTAAGCTAACGCAAACCTGCCTTATCAAATAAACGAATTGAAAAAAAAAAAAAAAACGAGAGAAGCATGGATGGCCCTGAAGTTTGTGAGAAAAAGAACATTCTCCCGACGCGAAAAAAGTTCTCCGGGCCCTGTAGGATGGCTATAAATAAAACTAATCGCAATTTTTATTTTTTACATCTTGTAAATATATAAAAGACCCTCGGGTCCTCTAAGCAAACTCATTGAGCCGTATCAAATAAACCACACATTTTTTTTTAGGTG
>NC_080671.1:379150591-379170591 GCF_030247195.1 Topomyia yanbarensis
GAGAGGGTGGAATGTCGGGAGAGGCCCGACAGAGAAACCCAGACAGTGGCCTCCAATAGGGAGGAAAGAGAGAAGGTTAATAGAGGTTCACAGACAGTGGCCTTTACCTTCTATGGAGCAGCCACGTCGATCGGAGCGGCGACCGAGTTCCCCTCGAAGGGAAAGGGAAAGGGCAATCGCAAGACAGCATCGAATGCGAAGCGCCCTAGGAAGTCGCCAGGAGAGGGTGCCAAAACCGACACCACTCGGCGTGCAACCGTCAAGGTCAAACGCCGCCTGGGTGAGGTAAGCGAGGGCGAGAGTGACCTCGCTGTGGAGAGCGATGGTACCAGCAACCCGACACGACCGGGGCAGGGGGGCTCAAACTCCTGGACGCTGGTTACCAAGAAGAAGCCGGCACCGAAACCGGAGGTACCGCGGCCTGCGAGGAAGGCCAAGGACAGAGGCGAAGCCTTGTGGTTAAAAACCGACAAGGACAAATACGCCGATGTCCTTAAATCGATGAAGGCGGCCGAAAGCCTCTCGGCCCTTGGGCAGGATGTGCGTAGCGTAAGACGCACCAACACGGGAGAGATGCTCCTGGTGCTGAAGCGAGGCGCACAATCAAGTGCAATATATAAGGCCTTGGCTCAAGAGGTCCTTGGCGAGGGCGCCCAAATCAGGTCGCTAGGTGCGGAATCAACTCTCCAGTGCAAGCACTTGGACGAGTTCACGACCGCAGAAGACGTCGTCGCAGCCGTCAAGGAGCAATGCGGCGTCACAATCGAGCGGGCCTCTGTGCGATTGAGGGACGGACCCTCTGGCACCCAAGTAGCCTACCTCAGGCTACTGAATGCGGATGCCAAAAAGGTAACCGAGAAAGGGAAGCTGAAGATCGGCTGGTCGGTATGCCCTATTAGTATACCCCAGCCGCCTTCAGTGGACAGGTGCTATCGGTGCCTAGAATCCGGCCATAAAGCTTACGAATGTAAAGGCCTAGACAGGAGCAAGCTATGTCGTCGATGCGGCGAGGAGGGACATAAAGAGCGGGGGTGCACTAAGGCATATAAGTGCCTTATCTGCACCAGCAAGAAGCAAGCCCATAAACATGCTATGGGCGGACCTTCGTGTCCCTTCGGCGAGTTAAATAAGAAGAAGCCGTGAGAGTCACACAGCTAAATCTTAACCATTGTGCAGCAGCCCAACAGCTGCTGTGGCAGTCGGTCTCGGAGTCGAGGACAGATGTCGCCCTCTTATCAGACCCGTACAGTATCCCTGCCGGCAACGGCAATTGGGTGTCGGACGGGTCTGGAATGGTGGCAATCTGTACAACGGGAAGGTTCCCGGTTCAAGAGGTAATACACCCCTCCGCCGAGGGTGTGGCGATTGCCAAGATCAATGGTGTGTTCTATTGCAGCTGCTACGCCCCACCAAGGTGGCCAATAGAACAGTTCTACCAGATGATCGACAGGCTCTCGTCGGACCTCGTGGGCCGGAAACCGGTAGTAATAGCGGGAGACTTCAACGCTTGGGCAGTGGAGTGGGGCAGCCGCTGTACAAATAGCAGGGGTCAAGCGCTAATGGAAGCGTTTGCGAAACTCGATACTGTGCTAGCTAATGATGGCTCCGCTAGTACATTCCGTAGAAACGGAGTGGAGGCGTGGATTGATTTGACCTTTGCCAGCCCGAGTCTGGCTCCAGGCATGGAATGGAGGGTAGACGAAGGCTACACCCATAGCGATCATTTAGCAATCCGCTTTAAGATCAACTATGGTGTGCAGCATCCGAGGGCGGGAGATCCCTGTCAGGTACGCGGGTGGAAGTCCAATCACTTCGACAGCGAAGCTTTCACCACGGCCCTGGGACTGGAGGCCAACACCGACAGTCTAAGCGGGGATGCGCTGGTAGCTGTTCTATCACGCGCGTGCGACGCCACTATGCCGAGAAAAACACTGCCAAGAAACGGTAGATGCCCGGTATACTGGTGGAGTGCCGAGATTGCAGCTCTACGGTCAGCCTGTCTCAGAGCTAGACGTAGGATGCAAAGAGCTCGCACCGAGGATGCAAGAGAGAACCGCCGTGAAGCGTTTCGAGCTGCGAAATTAGCCCTTAACAAGGCTATTAAAAGCAGCAAGAGAGCGTGTTTCGACAACCTGTGTGAGAGTGCCAACGCGAATCCGTGGGGTGACGCCTACCGGATTGTGATGGCCAAGACCAAAGGGGGCTCCTCACCCCCTGAACGGTCTCCGGACCGGTTGGCAACGATTATCGAAGTACTCTTCCCGTCTCGAGCCACAAGCCCCTGGCCACCTGCACTACGAGACAGTGCGGGCACGGTCGAAATGGTGGCTCCAGTGACGAACGAAGAACTACTCGCAGTGGCTAAATCCCTAGCAATGAACAAAGCTCCAGGGCCGGATGGAGTCCCGAACAACGCTCTCAAGGCAGCGATCATAGCGAACCCGAACATGTTCAGGCTAGCTATGCAGAGATGCCTTGACGAGTGCCGTTTCCCCGATAGATGGAAAAGGCAGAAACTGGTGCTGTTGCCGAAGCCCGGGAAGCCGCCAGGCGACCCATCGGCGTACAGACCAATCTGTCTGATAGACACGACTGGCAAACTGCTTGAGAGGATCATCCTCAACAGACTCACCCCGTACGCGGAAGGTACGGACGGTCTGTCAAGCAACCAGTTTGGCTTTCGGAAGGGTAAGTCCACAGTGGACGCTCTCAACTCAGTGATAAATACTGCCGAGATAGCGATCCAACGAAAAAGGCGAGGTATTCGATACTGTGCGTTAGTGACACTTGACGTGAAGAATGCATTCAACAGCGCAAGCTGGGATGCCATCGCGCTCTCGTTACACCGGCTTAGCCTACCGGTGGGTCTGTACCGGATCCTGGAAAGTTACTTCCAAAACCGCGTACTGCTATACGAGACCGATGCCGGTCAGAAAAGGGTTCCGATTACCGCCGGAGTCCCGCAGGGCTCGATCCTAGGCCCGGTGTTATGGAACCTCATGTATGACGGGGTTCTGAGACTGAAGTTCCCTCCTGGGGTCAAGATCGTCGGCTTTGCCGACGACGTAACCTTGGAGGTCTACGGGGAGTCAATTCCTGAGGTAGAACTAACCGCAGAACACGCGATTAGCACGGTGGAGGAATGGATGAGCGCGAGAGGCCTGGAGCTCGCTCATCATAAGACGGAGGTAGTTATCGTCAACAACCGCAAGTCGGCACAACATGCAGTTATCCATGTGGGAGAAGTCGCGATCACTTCACAGCGAAGTCTGAAGTCTCTCGGAGTCATTATAGACGACAAGCTGACCTTCGGCAGCCATGTCGACTATACGTGCAAGAGAGCGTCGACTGCTGTTGCGGCACTATCGAGAATGATGTCCAACAGCTCAAAGGTGTGCGCCAGTAGACGTAGGTTACTGGCAGGCGTTGCCGTATCTATCCTCAGGTACGGCGGCCCGTCATGGTCAAGAGCACTGAGGGTAACCAGTTACCTACAGAAACTGGAGAGCACCTACCGCGTGATGTGCCTCAGAGTGATATCTGCCTACCGCACGGTATCACACGATGCATCCTGCGTGATAGCGAGCATGATGCCAGTCGGGCTGGTCATTCGGGAAGATGAGGAGTGCTTTGAGCTACGTGGAAATAGGGGAGCCCGCGAGCGCACCAGGGTGACCTCGGTCGCCAGATGGCAGCGTGAGTGGGACAACTCCTCGAAAGGTAGGTGGACCCATCGGCTGATACCTAGCATATCGAGCTGGGTGGGAAGACCCCATGGGGAAGTTCACTTCCACCTGACACAATTCCTGTCAGGCCATGGCTGTTTCCGTCAGTACCTCCACAGGTTCGGGCACGCGGAGGTCCCAGTCTGCCCGGACTGCCCAGGTGTAGATGAAACTGCCGAACACATACTGTTCGTATGTCATCGGTTCGACGTCGAAAGAAGAGCAATGCTTGACGTCTGTGGCTGGGACACAACCCCGGATACCCTTATCCAGCGGATGTGTCAAACGGTGGAGAAGTGGAACGCAGTCTCGGCTGCTACCATCCAGATTGCCAGTAGGCTACAGGTAATCTGGCGAACCGAGCAACAGACGGCGGGCACGGCTAACTAGTGATTGGTTAGTTGGAGCGAAAAAGGCCAAGCGCAAAATAAGAGAGTGAATGGTCTGTTCATGCCGAGGTAGGTTGGCGCAGCGAATGGCAACCGCGTAAGGGGTAAACCCAGCCACCCCGAAGCAAGACAGAAGAGTGAGTGTATAGGCGTATAAGTGGACTGCCTCATGCCAAGACGGGAGGGTCGTAGCGTAGTATGTTGGAACTAAGCTATCGATGCCTCATGGCGTGGCAGAGGAGTGAAAGGGTGAGCATCCAAGTCAGTCTCACACTGCATGTTAAGGGTGAGCATAAAAGTCAGCCTCACAGGTTGGTAGCAAGTAAGGAATGAAAAAGGTGAGCACAAAAGTCAGCCTCGCATGGTATGTCAGAAGTGGGGCCTAAGAAAAATGTCCCACATGGGATGCCAGAGGGAGTGACAAAGGTACAATAGAGTGGCACGATTGAGAGTGAATCAGGTGATAGGGTGAGCACCCAAGTCAGCCTCACATGTATGGGTAGGGCGAGCACAAAAGTAAGCCTAGCAAGGAATGAGTAAGGTGAGCACACAAGTCAGCCTCGCATGGAACGTAAAAGGTGAGCACAAAAGTCAGCCTCATGTGGGAGTGTTTGAGAGTGAATCAAAGTGTGATTGAGAGAGCACCCAAGTAAGCCTCATACAGGATGTATGATCGCGCGAGTGAGAGTGAATGATTACACTTAGTACAGCCATCCCCCCAGAAGTAATACCGAGAGGTAGTTCCTGGGAGGAATGATGGCGGAGCCCAATGGAGTTTAGTCGGTATTAATGGCTGGTCACCATTCGAGTCCGACACGCCCCCAGTGCACCCCGTGTGGTAGATTGGACCCTACCGTTAGCACGTGTACTGGGCTAGGACATAAAGGTCTTCTCCATTGTAAAAAAAAAAAAAAAAAAAAATACACACACACATACAGACTTTTTCCGATCTCGACGAACTGAGTCGAATGGGATATGACACTCGGCCCTCCGGGCCGGGATTAGGTTGACGTTTTTCAGAGTGATTGCATAACCTTTCTATATGAGAAAGGCAAAAATGTGCCAAAATCCAAAAAAGTGAATCGTGGTCAATTTTTTTTTCGAGTTTGCATCAAATCTCGACGTTTCATGCACCTTGAACACATTTAACATCAAAAATAAAAATTCTATTTTTAATTTTTCCTATAGTTTATATGAGAAATTTCTGTGTGGCCGCACTCTGAAACCCGTAATTCCGGAACCAGTATTCCGATCGATCCAAAATTCAATAGCAGCCGATGGGAAGGTTGCACCTTTCATTTGAGACTAAGTTTGGGCAAATCGGTCCAGCCATCTCTGAGAAAAATGAGTGACATTATTTGACACATACGCACATACATACACACACACATACACACACACATACACACACATACACACACACATACACACACACATACACACACACATACACACACATACATACATACACACACACATACAGACTTTTTCCGATCTCGACGAACTGAGTCGAATGGGATATGACACTCGGCCCTCCGGGCCGGGATTAGGTTGACGTTTTTCAGAGTGATTGCATAACCTTTCTATATGAGAAAGGCAAAAATGTGCCAAAATCCAAAAAAGTGAATCGTGGTCAATTTTTTTTTCGAGTTTGCATCAAATCTCGACGTTTCATGCACCTTGAACACATTTAACATCAAAAATAAAAATTCTATTTTTAATTTTTCCTATAGTTTATATGAGAAATTTCTGTGTGGCCGCACTCTGAAACCCGTAATTCCGGAACCAGTATTCCGATCGATCCAAAATTCAATAGCAGCCGATGGGAAGGTTGCACCTTTCATTTGAGACTAAGTTTGGGCAAATCGGTCCAGCCATCTCTGAGAAAAATGAGTGACATTATTTGACACATACGCACATACATACACACACACATACACACACACATACACACACACATACACACACACATACACACACATACACACATACACACACACATACATACATACACACACACATACAGACTTTTTCCGATCTCGACGAACTGAGTCGAATGGGATATGACACTCGGCCCTCCGGGCCGGGATTAGGTTGACGTTTTTCAGAGTGATTGCATAACCTTTCTATATGAGAAAGGCAAAAATGTGCCAAAATCCAAAAAAGTGAATCGTGGTCAATTTTTTTTTCGAGTTTGCATCAAATCTCGACGTTTTATGCACCTTGAACACATTTAACATCAAAAATAAAAATTCTATTTTTAATTTTTCCTATAGTTTATATGAGAAATTTCTGTGTGGCCGCACTCTGAAACCCGTAATTCCGGAACCAGTATTCCGATCGATCCAAAATTCAATAGCAGCCGATGGGAAGGTTGCACCTTTCATTTGAGACTAAGTTTGGGCAAATCGGTCCAGCCATCTCTGAGAAAAATGAGTGACATTATTTGACACATACGCACATACATACACACACATACACACACACATACACACACACATACACACACACATACACACACATACATACATACACACACACATACAGACTTTTTCCGATCTCGACGAACTGAGTCGAATGGGATATGACACTCGGCCCTCCGGGCCGGGATTAGGTTGACGTTTTTCAGAGTGATTGCATAACCTTTCTATATGAGAAAGGCAAAAATGTGCCAAAATCCAAAAAAGTGAATCGTGGTCAATTTTTTTTTCGAGTTTGCATCAAATCTCGACGTTTCATGCACCTTGAACACATTTAACATCAAAAATAAAAATTCTATTTTTAATTTTTCCTATAGTTTATATGAGAAATTTCTGTGTGGCCGCACTCTGAAACCCGTAATTCCGGAACCAGTATTCCGATCGATCCAAAATTCAATAGCAGCCGATGGGAAGGTTGCACCTTTCATTTGAGACTAAGTTTGGGCAAATCGGTCCAGCCATCTCTGAGAAAAATGAGTGACATTATTTGACACATACGCACATACATACACACACACACATACACACACACATACACACACACATACACACACACATACACACACACATACACACACACATACACACACATACATACATACACACACACATACAGACTTTTTCCGATCTCGACGAACTGAGTCGAATGGGATATGACACTCGGCCCTCCGGGCCGGGATTAGGTTGACGTTTTTCAGAGTGATTGCATAACCTTTCTATATGAGAAAGGCAAAAATGTGCCAAAATCCAAAAAAGTGAATCGTGGTCAATTTTTTTTTCGAGTTTGCATCAAATCTCGACGTTTCATGCACCTTGAACACATTTAACATCAAAAATAAAAATTCTATTTTTAATTTTTCCTATAGTTTATATGAGAAATTTCTGTGTGGCCGCACTCTGAAACCCGTAATTCCGGAACCAGTATTCCGATCGATCCAAAATTCAATAGCAGCCGATGGGAAGGTTGCACCTTTCATTTGAGACTAAGTTTGGGCAAATCGGTCCAGCCATCTCTGAGAAAAATGAGTGACATTATTTGACACATACGCACATACATACACACACACACACATACACACACACATACACACACACATACATACATACACACACACATACAGACTTTTTCCGATCTCGACGAACTGAGTCGAATGGGATATGACACTCGGCCCTCCGGGCCGGGATTAGGTTGACGTTTTTCAGAGTGATTGCATAACCTTTCTATATGAGAAAGGCAAAAATGTGCCAAAATCCAAAAAAGTGAATCGTGGTCAATTTTTTTTTCGAGTTTGCATCAAATCTCGACGTTTCATGCACCTTGAACACATTTAACATCAAAAATAAAAATTCTATTTTTAATTTTTCCTATAGTTTATATGAGAAATTTCTGTGTGGCCGCACTCTGAAACCCGTAATTCCGGAACCAGTATTCCGATCGATCCAAAATTCAATAGCAGCCGATGGGAAGGTTGCACCTTTCATTTGAGACTAAGTTTGGGCAAATCGGTCCAGCCATCTCTGAGAAAAATGAGTGACATTATTTGACACATACGCACATACATACACACACACACATACACACACACATACACACACACATACACACACACATACACACACATACACACACACATACATACATACACACACACATACAGACTTTTTCCGATCTCGACGAACTGAGTCGAATGGGATATGACACTCGGCCCTCCGGGCCGGGATTAGGTTGACGTTTTTCAGAGTGATTGCATAACCTTTCTATATGAGAAAGGCAAAAATGTGCCAAAATCCAAAAAAGTGAATCGTGGTCAATTTTTTTTTCGAGTTTGCATCAAATCTCGACGTTTCATGCACCTTGAACACATTTAACATCAAAAATAAAAATTCTATTTTTAATTTTTCCTATAGTTTATATGAGAAATTTCTGTGTGGCCGCACTCTGAAACCCGTAATTCCGGAACCAGTATTCCGATCGATCCAAAATTCAATAGCAGCCGATGGGAAGGTTGCACCTTTCATTTGAGACTAAGTTTGGGCAAATCGGTCCAGCCATCTCTGAGAAAAATGAGTGACATTATTTGACACATACGCACATACATACACACACACACACACATACACACACACATACACACACATACACACACACATACACACACACATACACACACACATACATACATACACACACACATGAACTCCGCTAGCGAATGACGGATCCCAATAGTAGCATGTCTGTAATAACATACGTACATGGAACTATTGAGATCCAGAGCTACAGGTCCAAAGCCCTGGTAAAGGAGGATGGTTGTGATGATCCGGGCCGAGATCACCACGTAAAGCAAGGTAGGGCATAACCCCAATTCCAAGGCGTGAAGCGACCCGTGCCGAGGGATGAGTGATCGAGGGGGTGAAAAAGATGCTCGATCGTTAACGGAGCCTGTGGGGTACCTGGGCAACCCCCACAGTAAGCGTCCCTTACCACGCTAATGCGGAGCTCTGGCGTGGCGGACATATATTTCTCGCGCTACTCGTGGGAATTTTCATGGAGCAAAATAAAAATAATAAAAATAAACAGACGGAGGTGCCAAACCCCTTCGCAAGAGGTGGTTTGGCGAGGTCTCCCCCCCGTGGGGAGAGTAGTGGAACGATGAGTGCTGTACTCGAAAGCACCAGTGACCCCCCAGCAGCGGTAGGCAATACCCCTACCAATGCATCGGAGGGGCCAATAGCTGCGATGCGCAAAGTAGCGAAGCAACTCGATGCTATAATCGACTTCCCTAGCGCAAAGCAGAACATAGCCAAGGAGTTGAAGTTGAGCCTTCTGGAGCTCCGAAAAGCTGTTCGTGTCGCAAGACAGGAACAGCAGGCATATGTTGAGAGGGTGGAATGTCGGGAGAGGCCCGACAGAGAAACCCAGACAGTGGCCTCCAATAGGGAGGAAAGAGAGAAGGTTAATAGAGGTTCACAGACAGTGGCCTTTACCTTCTATGGAGCAGCCACGTCGATCGGAGCGGCGACCGAGTTCCCCTCGAAGGGAAAGGGAAAGGGCAATCGCAAGACAGCATCGAATGCGAAGCGCCCTAGGAAGTCGCCAGGAGAGGGTGCCAAAACCGACACCACTCGGCGTGCAACCGTCAAGGTCAAACGCCGCCTGGGTGAGGTAAGCGAGGGCGAGAGTGACCTCGCTGTGGAGAGCGATGGTACCAGCAACCCGACACGACCGGGGCAGGGGGGCTCAAACTCCTGGACGCTGGTTACCAAGAAGAAGCCGGCACCGAAACCGGAGGTACCGCGGCCTGCGAGGAAGGCCAAGGACAGAGGCGAAGCCTTGTGGTTAAAAACCGACAAGGACAAATACGCCGATGTCCTTAAATCGATGAAGGCGGCCGAAAGCCTCTCGGCCCTTGGGCAGGATGTGCGTAGCGTAAGACGCACCAACACGGGAGAGATGCTCCTGGTGCTGAAGCGAGGCGCACAATCAAGTGCAATATATAAGGCCTTGGCTCAAGAGGTCCTTGGCGAGGGCGCCCAAATCAGGTCGCTAGGTGCGGAATCAACTCTCCAGTGCAAGCACTTGGACGAGTTCACGACCGCAGAAGACGTCGTCGCAGCCGTCAAGGAGCAATGCGGCGTCACAATCGAGCGGGCCTCTGTGCGATTGAGGGACGGACCCTCTGGCACCCAAGTAGCCTACCTCAGGCTACTGAATGCGGATGCCAAAAAGGTAACCGAGAAAGGGAAGCTGAAGATCGGCTGGTCGGTATGCCCTATTAGTATACCCCAGCCGCCTTCAGTGGACAGGTGCTATCGGTGCCTAGAATCCGGCCATAAAGCTTACGAATGTAAAGGCCTAGACAGGAGCAAGCTATGTCGTCGATGCGGCGAGGAGGGACATAAAGAGCGGGGGTGCACTAAGGCATATAAGTGCCTTATCTGCACCAGCAAGAAGCAAGCCCATAAACATGCTATGGGCGGACCTTCGTGTCCCTTCGGCGAGTTAAATAAGAAGAAGCCGTGAGAGTCACACAGCTAAATCTTAACCATTGTGCAGCAGCCCAACAGCTGCTGTGGCAGTCGGTCTCGGAGTCGAGGACAGATGTCGCCCTCTTATCAGACCCGTACAGTATCCCTGCCGGCAACGGCAATTGGGTGTCGGACGGGTCTGGAATGGTGGCAATCTGTACAACGGGAAGGTTCCCGGTTCAAGAGGTAATACACCCCTCCGCCGAGGGTGTGGCGATTGCCAAGATCAATGGTGTGTTCTATTGCAGCTGCTACGCCCCACCAAGGTGGCCAATAGAACAGTTCTACCAGATGATCGACAGGCTCTCGTCGGACCTCGTGGGCCGGAAACCGGTAGTAATAGCGGGAGACTTCAACGCTTGGGCAGTGGAGTGGGGCAGCCGCTGTACAAATAGCAGGGGTCAAGCGCTAATGGAAGCGTTTGCGAAACTCGATACTGTGCTAGCTAATGATGGCTCCGCTAGTACATTCCGTAGAAACGGAGTGGAGGCGTGGATTGATTTGACCTTTGCCAGCCCGAGTCTGGCTCCAGGCATGGAATGGAGGGTAGACGAAGGCTACACCCATAGCGATCATTTAGCAATCCGCTTTAAGATCAACTATGGTGTGCAGCATCCGAGGGCGGGAGATCCCTGTCAGGTACGCGGGTGGAAGTCCAATCACTTCGACAGCGAAGCTTTCACCGCGGCCCTGGGACTGGAGGCCAACACCGACAGTCTAAGCGGGGATGCGCTGGTAGCTGTTCTATCACGCGCGTGCGACGCCACTATGCCGAGAAAAACACTGCCAAGAAACGGTAGATGCCCGGTATACTGGTGGAGTGCCGAGATTGCAGCTCTACGGTCAGCCTGTCTCAGAGCTAGACGTAGGATGCAAAGAGCTCGCACCGAGGATGCAAGAGAGAACCGCCGTGAAGCGTTTCGAGCTGCGAAATTAGCCCTTAACAAGGCTATTAAAAGCAGCAAGAGAGCGTGTTTCGACAACCTGTGTGAGAGTGCCAACGCGAATCCGTGGGGTGACGCCTACCGGATTGTGATGGCCAAGACCAAAGGGGGCTCCTCACCCCCTGAACGGTCTCCGGACCGGTTGGCAACGATTATCGAAGTACTCTTCCCGTCTCGAGCCACAAGCCCCTGGCCACCTGCACTACGAGACAGTGCGGGCACGGTCGAAATGGTGGCTCCAGTGACGAACGAAGAACTACTCGCAGTGGCTAAATCCCTAGCAATGAACAAAGCTCCAGGGCCGGATGGAGTCCCGAACAACGCTCTCAAGGCAGCGATCATAGCGAACCCGAACATGTTCAGGCTAGCTATGCAGAGATGCCTTGACGAGTGCCGTTTCCCCGATAGATGGAAAAGGCAGAAACTGGTGCTGTTGCCGAAGCCCGGGAAGCCGCCAGGCGACCCATCGGCGTACAGACCAATCTGTCTGATAGACACGACTGGCAAACTGCTTGAGAGGATCATCCTCAACAGACTCACCCCGTACGCGGAAGGTACGGACGGTCTGTCAAGCAACCAGTTTGGCTTTCGGAAGGGTAAGTCCACAGTGGACGCTCTCAACTCAGTGATAAATACTGCCGAGATAGCGATCCAACGAAAAAGGCGAGGTATTCGATACTGTGCGTTAGTGACACTTGACGTGAAGAATGCATTCAACAGCGCAAGCTGGGATGCCATCGCGCTCTCGTTACACCGGCTTAGCCTACCGGTGGGTCTGTACCGGATCCTGGAAAGTTACTTCCAAAACCGCGTACTGCTATACGAGACCGATGCCGGTCAGAAAAGGGTTCCGATTACCGCCGGAGTCCCGCAGGGCTCGATCCTAGGCCCGGTGTTATGGAACCTCATGTATGACGGGGTTCTGAGACTGAAGTTCCCTCCTGGGGTCAAGATCGTCGGCTTTGCCGACGACGTAACCTTGGAGGTCTACGGGGAGTCAATTCCTGAGGTAGAACTAACCGCAGAACACGCGATTAGCACGGTGGAGGAATGGATGAGCGCGAGAGGCCTGGAGCTCGCTCATCATAAGACGGAGGTAGTTATCGTCAACAACCGCAAGTCGGCACAACATGCAGTTATCCATGTGGGAGAAGTCGCGATCACTTCACAGCGAAGTCTGAAGTCTCTCGGAGTCATTATAGACGACAAGCTGACCTTCGGCAGCCATGTCGACTATACGTGCAAGAGAGCGTCGACTGCTGTTGCGGCACTATCGAGAATGATGTCCAACAGCTCAAAGGTGTGCGCCAGTAGACGTAGGTTACTGGCAGGCGTTGCCGTATCTATCCTCAGGTACGGCGGCCCGTCATGGTCAAGAGCACTGAGGGTAACCAGTTACCTACAGAAACTGGAGAGCACCTACCGCGTGATGTGCCTCAGAGTGATATCTGCCTACCGCACGGTATCACACGATGCATCCTGCGTGATAGCGAGCATGATGCCAGTCGGGCTGGTCATTCGGGAAGATGAGGAGTGCTTTGAGCTACGTGGAAATAGGGGAGCCCGCGAGCGCACCAGGGTGACCTCGGTCGCCAGATGGCAGCGTGAGTGGGACAACTCCTCGAAAGGTAGGTGGACCCATCGGCTGATACCTAGCATATCGAGCTGGGTGGGAAGACCCCATGGGGAAGTTCACTTCCACCTGACACAATTCCTGTCAGGCCATGGCTGTTTCCGTCAGTACCTCCACAGGTTCGGGCACGCGGAGGTCCCAGTCTGCCCGGACTGCCCAGGTGTAGATGAAACTGCCGAACACATACTGTTCGTATGTCATCGGTTCGACGTCGAAAGAAGAGCAATGCTTGACGTCTGTGGCTGGGACACAACCCCGGATACCCTTATCCAGCGGATGTGTCAAACGGTGGAGAAGTGGAACGCAGTCTCGGCTGCTACCATCCAGATTGCCAGTAGGCTACAGGTAATCTGGCGAACCGAGCAACAGACGGCGGGCACGGCTAACTAGTGATTGGTTAGTTGGAGCGAAAAAGGCCAAGCGCAAAATAAGAGAGTGAATGGTCTGTTCATGCCGAGGTAGGTTGGCGCAGCGAATGGCAACCGCGTAAGGGGTAAACCCAGCCACCCCGAAGCAAGACAGAAGAGTGAGTGTATAGGCGTATAAGTGGACTGCCTCATGCCAAGACGGGAGGGTCGTAGCGTAGTATGTTGGAACTAAGCTATCGATGCCTCATGGCGTGGCAGAGGAGTGAAAGGGTGAGCATCCAAGTCAGTCTCACACTGCATGTTAAGGGTGAGCATAAAAGTCAGCCTCACAGGTTGGTAGCAAGTAAGGAATGAAAAAGGTGAGCACAAAAGTCAGCCTCGCATGGTATGTCAGAAGTGGGGCCTAAGAAAAATGTCCCACATGGGATGCCAGAGGGAGTGACAAAGGTACAATAGAGTGGCACGATTGAGAGTGAATCAGGTGATAGGGTGAGCACCCAAGTCAGCCTCACATGTATGGGTAGGGCGAGCACAAAAGTAAGCCTAGCAAGGAATGAGTAAGGTGAGCACACAAGTCAGCCTCGCATGGAACGTAAAAGGTGAGCACAAAAGTCAGCCTCATGTGGGAGTGTTTGAGAGTGAATCAAAGTGTGATTGAGAGAGCACCCAAGTAAGCCTCATACAGGATGTATGATCGCGCGAGTGAGAGTGAATGATTACACTTAGTACAGCCATCCCCCCAGAAGTAATACCGAGAGGTAGTTCCTGGGAGGAATGATGGCGGAGCCCAATGGAGTTTAGTCGGTATTAATGGCTGGTCACCATTCGAGTCCGACACGCCCCCAGTGCACCCCGTGTGGTAGATTGGACCCTACCGTTAGCACGTGTACTGGGCTAGGACATAAAGGTCTTCTCCATTGTAAAAAAAAAAAAAAAAAAAAATACACACACACATACAGACTTTTTCCGATCTCGACGAACTGAGTCGAATGGGATATGACACTCGGCCCTCCGGGCCGGGATTAGGTTGACGTTTTTCAGAGTGATTGCATAACCTTTCTATATGAGAAAGGCAAAAATGTGCCAAAATCCAAAAAAGTGAATCGTGGTCAATTTTTTTTTCGAGTTTGCATCAAATCTCGACGTTTCATGCACCTTGAACACATTTAACATCAAAAATAAAAATTCTATTTTTAATTTTTCCTATAGTTTATATGAGAAATTTCTGTGTGGCCGCACTCTGAAACCCGTAATTCCGGAACCAGTATTCCGATCGATCCAAAATTCAATAGCAGCCGATGGGAAGGTTGCACCTTTCATTTGAGACTAAGTTTGGGCAAATCGGTCCAGCCATCTCTGAGAAAAATGAGTGACATTATTTGACACATACGCACATACATACACACACACATACACACACACATACACACACACATACACACACACATACACACACACATACACACACACATACACACACATACATACATACACACACACATACAGACTTTTTCCGATCTCGACGAACTGAGTCGAATGGGATATGACACTCGGCCCTCCGGGCCGGGATTAGGTTGACGTTTTTCAGAGTGATTGCATAACCTTTCTATATGAGAAAGGCAAAAATGTGCCAAAATCCAAAAAAGTGAATCGTGGTCAATTTTTTTTTCGAGTTTGCATCAAATCTCGACGTTTCATGCACCTTGAACACATTTAACATCAAAAATAAAAATTCTATTTTTAATTTTTCCTATAGTTTATATGAGAAATTTCTGTGTGGCCGCACTCTGAAACCCGTAATTCCGGAACCAGTATTCCGATCGATCCAAAATTCAATAGCAGCCGATGGGAAGGTTGCACCTTTCATTTGAGACTAAGTTTGGGCAAATCGGTCCAGCCATCTCTGAGAAAAATGAGTGACATTATTTGACACATACGCACATACATACACACACACATACACACACACATACACACACACATACACACACACATACACACACATACACACATACACACACACATACATACATACACACACACATACAGACTTTTTCCGATCTCGACGAACTGAGTCGAATGGGATATGACACTCGGCCCTCCGGGCCGGGATTAGGTTGACGTTTTTCAGAGTGATTGCATAACCTTTCTATATGAGAAAGGCAAAAATGTGCCAAAATCCAAAAAAGTGAATCGTGGTCAATTTTTTTTTCGAGTTTGCATCAAATCTCGACGTTTTATGCACCTTGAACACATTTAACATCAAAAATAAAAATTCTATTTTTAATTTTTCCTATAGTTTATATGAGAAATTTCTGTGTGGCCGCACTCTGAAACCCGTAATTCCGGAACCAGTATTCCGATCGATCCAAAATTCAATAGCAGCCGATGGGAAGGTTGCACCTTTCATTTGAGACTAAGTTTGGGCAAATCGGTCCAGCCATCTCTGAGAAAAATGAGTGACATTATTTGACACATACGCACATACATACACACACACATACACACACACATACACACACACATACACACACACATACACACACATACATACATACACACACACATACAGACTTTTTCCGATCTCGACGAACTGAGTCGAATGGGATATGACACTCGGCCCTCCGGGCCGGGATTAGGTTGACGTTTTTCAGAGTGATTGCATAACCTTTCTATATGAGAAAGGCAAAAATGTGCCAAAATCCAAAAAAGTGAATCGTGGTCAATTTTTTTTTCGAGTTTGCATCAAATCTCGACGTTTCATGCACCTTGAACACATTTAACATCAAAAATAAAAATTCTATTTTTAATTTTTCCTATAGTTTATATGAGAAATTTCTGTGTGGCCGCACTCTGAAACCCGTAATTCCGGAACCAGTATTCCGATCGATCCAAAATTCAATAGCAGCCGATGGGAAGGTTGCACCTTTCATTTGAGACTAAGTTTGGGCAAATCGGTCCAGCCATCTCTGAGAAAAATGAGTGACATTATTTGACACATACGCACATACATACACACACACACATACACACACACATACACACACACATACACACACACATACACACACACATACACACACACATACACACACATACATACATACACACACACATACAGACTTTTTCCGATCTCGACGAACTGAGTCGAATGGGATATGACACTCGGCCCTCCGGGCCGGGATTAGGTTGACGTTTTTCAGAGTGATTGCATAACCTTTCTATATGAGAAAGGCAAAAATGTGCCAAAATCCAAAAAAGTGAATCGTGGTCAATTTTTTTTTCGAGTTTGCATCAAATCTCGACGTTTCATGCACCTTGAACACATTTAACATCAAAAATAAAAATTCTATTTTTAATTTTTCCTATAGTTTATATGAGAAATTTCTGTGTGGCCGCACTCTGAAACCCGTAATTCCGGAACCAGTATTCCGATCGATCCAAAATTCAATAGCAGCCGATGGGAAGGTTGCACCTTTCATTTGAGACTAAGTTTGGGCAAATCGGTCCAGCCATCTCTGAGAAAAATGAGTGACATTATTTGACACATACGCACATACATACACACACACACACATACACACACACATACACACACACATACATACATACACACACACATACAGACTTTTTCCGATCTCGACGAACTGAGTCGAATGGGATATGACACTCGGCCCTCCGGGCCGGGATTAGGTTGACGTTTTTCAGAGTGATTGCATAACCTTTCTATATGAGAAAGGCAAAAATGTGCCAAAATCCAAAAAAGTGAATCGTGGTCAATTTTTTTTTCGAGTTTGCATCAAATCTCGACGTTTCATGCACCTTGAACACATTTAACATCAAAAATAAAAATTCTATTTTTAATTTTTCCTATAGTTTATATGAGAAATTTCTGTGTGGCCGCACTCTGAAACCCGTAATTCCGGAACCAGTATTCCGATCGATCCAAAATTCAATAGCAGCCGATGGGAAGGTTGCACCTTTCATTTGAGACTAAGTTTGGGCAAATCGGTCCAGCCATCTCTGAGAAAAATGAGTGACATTATTTGACACATACGCACATACATACACACACACACATACACACACACATACACACACACATACACACACACATACACACACACATACACACACACATACATACATACACACACACATACAGACTTTTTCCGATCTCGACGAACTGAGTCGAATGGGATATGACACTCGGCCCTCCGGGCCGGGATTAGGTTGACGTTTTTCAGAGTGATTGCATAACCTTTCTATATGAGAAAGGCAAAAATGTGCCAAAATCCAAAAAAGTGAATCGTGGTCAATTTTTTTTTCGAGTTTGCATCAAATCTCGACGTTTCATGCACCTTGAACACATTTAACATCAAAAATAAAAATTCTATTTTTAATTTTTCCTATAGTTTATATGAGAAATTTCTGTGTGGCCGCACTCTGAAACCCGTAATTCCGGAACCAGTATTCCGATCGATCCAAAATTCAATAGCAGCCGATGGGAAGGTTGCACCTTTCATTTGAGACTAAGTTTGGGCAAATCGGTCCAGCCATCTCTGAGAAAAATGAGTGACATTATTTGACACATACGCACATACATACACACACACACATACAGACTTTTTCCGATCTCGACGAACTGAGTCGAATGGGATATGACACTCGGCCCTCCGGGCCGGGATTAGGTTGACGTTTTTCAGAGTGATTGCATAACCTTTCTATATGAGAAAGGCAAAAATGTGCCAAAATCCAAAAAAGTGAATCGTGGTCAATTTTTTTTTCGAGTTTGCATCAAATCTCGACGTTTCATGCACCTTGAACACATTTAACATCAAAAATAAAAATTCTATTTTTAATTTTTCCTATAGTTTATATGAGAAATTTCTGTGTGGCCGCACTCTGAAACCCGTAATTCCGGAACCAGTATTCCGATCGATCCAAAATTCAATAGCAGCCGATGGGAAGGTTGCACCTTTCATTTGAGACTAAGTTTGGGCAAATCGGTCCAGCCATCTCTGAGAAAAATGAGTGACATTATTTGACACATACGCACATACATACACACACACATACACACACACATACACACACACATACATACATACACACACACATACAGACTTTTTCCGATCTCGACGAACTGAGTCGAATGGGATATGACACTCGGCCCTCCGGGCCGGGATTAGGTTGACGTTTTTCAGAGTGATTGCATAACCTTTCTATATGAGAAAGGCAAAAATGTGCCAAAATCCAAAAAAGTGAATCGTGGTCAATTTTTTTTTCGAGTTTGCATCAAATCTCGACGTTTCATGCACCTTGAACACATTTAACATCAAAAATAAAAATTCTATTTTTAATTTTTCCTATAGTTTATATGAGAAATTTCTGTGTGGCCGCACTCTGAAACCCGTAATTCCGGAACCAGTATTCCGATCGATCCAAAATTCAATAGCAGCCGATGGGAAGGTTGCACCTTTCATTTGAGACTAAGTTTGGGCAAATCGGTCCAGCCATCTCTGAGAAAAATGAGTGACATTATTTGACACATACGCACATACATACACACACACACACATACACACACATACACACACACATACACACACACATACACACACACATACACACACACATACATACATACACACACACATACAGACTTTTTCCGATCTCGACGAACTGAGTCGAATGGGATATGACACTCGGCCCTCCGGGCCGGGATTAGGTTGACGTTTTTCAGAGTGATTGCATAACCTTTCTATATGAGAAAGGCAAAAATGTGCCAAAATCCAAAAAAGTGAATCGTGGTCAATTTTTTTTTCGAGTTTGCATCAAATCTCGACGTTTCATGCACCTTGAACACATTTAACATCAAAAATAAAAATTCTATTTTTAATTTTTCCTATAGTTTATATGAGAAATTTCTGTGTGGCCGCACTCTGAAACCCGTAATTCCGGAACCAGTATTCCGATCGATCCAAAATTCAATAGCAGCCGATGGGAAGGTTGCACCTTTCATTTGAGACTAAGTTTGGGCAAATCGGTCCAGCCATCTCTGAGAAAAATGAGTGACATTATTTGACACATACGCACATACCTACACACACACACACATACACACACACATACACACACACATACATACATACACACACACATACAGACTTTTTCCGATCTCGACGAACTGAGTCGAATGGGATATGACACTCGGCCCTCCGGGCCGGGATTAGGTTGACGTTTTTCAGAGTGATTGCATAACCTTTCTATATGAGAAAGGCAAAAATGTGCCAAAATCCAAAAAAGTGAATCGTGGTCAATTTTTTTTTCGAGTTTGCATCAAATCTCGACGTTTCATGCACCTTGAACACATTTAACATCAAAAATAAAAATTCTATTTTTAATTTTTCCTATAGTTTATATGAGAAATTT